>NC_057807.1:703519761-703611731 GCF_018294505.1 Triticum aestivum
GGCCAAATCATCCTCATCATCGTGCATCAAGTTTATCACGCCGGATCTTCACACCTACCTATCAGATGTAAGTGCCTAGCCATCACAAATCATCGTGCGTTTAGTTTTCACTTTTCTTTTATGCACCATGCTGGTATGAGATAGTCCTTGGTTGATTTATAGAATGCTCATTGCACTTCTCTTATATCTTTTGAGTATGGCTTTATAGAATGCTTCATGTGCTTCACTTATATCATTTGAAGTTTGGATTGCCTGTTTCTCTTCACATAGAAAACCGCCATTTATAGAATGCTCTTTTGCTTCACTTATATTTGTTAGAGTGGGGGCATATATTTTGTAGAAAGAATTAAACTCTCTTGCTTCACTTATATCTATTTAGAGAGATGACAGGAATTGGTCATTCACATGGTTAGTCATAAAATCCTACATAAACTTGTATATCACTGAATATGATATGTTTGATTCCTTGCAATAGTTTTGCGATATAAAGGTGGTGATATTACAGTCGTGCTAGTTGAGTAATTGTGAAATTGAGAAATACTTGTGTTGAGGTTTGCAAGTCCCGTAGCATGCACGTATGGTGAACCATTATGTAACGAAGTTGGAGCATGAAGTGTTTTTTGATTGTCTTTCTTATGAGTGGCAGTCGGGGACGAGCGATGGTATTTTCCTACCAATCTATCCCACTAGGGGCATGCGTAGTAGTACTTTGCTTCGAGGGCTAAGTAGACTTTTGCAATAAGTATATGAGTTCTTTATGACTAATGTGAATCCATGGATATACGCACACTCACCCTTCCACTTTGCTAGCCTCTATTGTGCCGCGCAACTTTCACCGGTATCATGAACCCATTATTTACCTTCCTCAAAACAACCACCATACCTACCTATTATGGCATTTCCATAGCCACTCCGAGATATATTGCCATGCAACTTTCCACCGTTCTGTTATTATGACACGTTCCATCATTGTCATATTGCTTTGCCTGATAGTAAGATAGCTAGCATGATGTTTTCATGGCTTGTCCGTTTTTTGATGTCATTGCTATGCTAGATCATTGCACATCCCGGTACACCGCCGGAAGCATTCATATAGAGTCATATCTTTGTTGGAGATATCGAGTTGTAATAATGAGTTGTAAGTAAATAAAAGTGTGATGATCATCATTATTAGAGCATTGCCCCAGTGAGGAAAGGATGAAGGAGACTCCGGACTTTATGAAAAATAAAAGAGGCCAAAGAAGCCCAAATAAAAAAGACAGGCCAAAGAAGCCCACAAAAAAAAGAAAAAAAAGAAAAAAATGAGAGAAAAAGAGAGAAGGGGCAATGTTACTATCCTTTTACCATACTTGTGCTTCAGAGTAGCACCATGTTCTTCATATAGAGAGCCTCTTGAGTTATCACTTTCATATACCAGTGGGAATTTTCATTATAGAACTTGGCTTGTATATTCCGATGATGGGCTTCCTCAAACGCCCGAGGTCTTCATGAGCAAGCAAGTTGGATGCACACCCACTTAGTTTCCAGTTTGAGCTTTCATACACTTATAGCTCTTAGTGCATCCGTTGCATGGCAATCCCTACTCCTCGGATTGACATCAATTAATGGGCATCTCCATAGCCCGTTGATTAGCCGCGTCGATGTGAGACTTGCTCCCTTTTTTTCTTCTCCACATAAACCTCCACCATCATATTCTATACCACCATAATGCTATGTCCATGGCTTGCGCTCATGTATTGCGTAAGAGTTGAAAAAGCTGAAGCGCGTTAAAAAGTATGAACCAATTGCTCGGCTCGTTATCGGGGTTGTGCATGATTTGAATGCTTTGTGTGATGAAGATGGAGCATAGCCAGACTATATGATTTTGTAGGGATGAGCTTACATTGGCTATGTTATTTCGATAAGACATAATTTCTTGGTTGGTATGCTTGAAGTATTATTGTTTTTATGTCAAATGATAGACTATTGCTTTGAATCACTTGTGCCTTAATATTCATGCCATGATTAGACATATGGTCAAGATTATGCTAGGTAGCATTCCACATCAAAAATTATCTTTTTTTTATCATTTACCTACTCGAGGACAAGCAGGAATTAAGCTTGGGGATGCTGATATGTCTCTGTCGTATCTCTAATTTTTTATTGTTCCATGCCAATATTCTTCAACTTTCATATACTTTTGGCAACTTTTTATACTATTTTTTGGGACTAACATATTGATTCAGTGCCCAGTGTCAGTTCCTGTCTGTTGCATGTTTTATGTTTCGCAGAAACCCCATATCAAACGGAATCCAAACGGGATAAAAACGGACGGAGAATTATTTTGGAATATTTGGGATTTTCCGGAGGAAGAATCAATGCGAAACAGTGTCCGAGGTGGCCATGAGACAGGGGGGCGTGCCCACCCCCCTTGGGCGCGCCTGGCACTCTCGTGGGCCACCCGTAAGGCAGTTGACGCTCTTTTTTTGCCGCAAGAAAGCTAATTTTCTGAGAAAAATCTGGGCGAAAGATTCACCCCAATCGGAGTTACGGATCTCCGGATATAAAAGAAACGGTGAAGGGGAAGGATCTGAGAACGCAGAAACAGAGAGATAGATCCAATCTCGGAGGGGCTCTCACCCCTCCCACGCCATGGGAGCCAAGGACCAGAGGGGAAACCCTTCTCCCATCTAGGGAAGAGGTCAAGGAAGAAGAAGAAGAAGGGGGGGCTCTCTCCCCCTTGCTTCCGGTGGCGCCGGAACGCCGCCAGGGGCCATCATCATCACCGCGATCTTCACCAACACCTCCGCCATCTTCACCAACATCTCCATCACCTTCCCCCATCTATATTCAGCGGTCCACTCTCCCGCAATCCGCTGTACCCTCTACTTGAACATGGTGCTTTATGCTTCATATTATTATCCAATGATGTGTTGCCATCCTATGATGTCTGAGTAGATTTTCGTTGTCCTATTGGTGGTTAATGAATTGCTATGATTGATTTAATTTGCTTGTGGTTATGTTGCTGTCCTATTGTGCCCTCCGAGTCGCGCAACCGTGAGGGATTCCCGCTGTAGGGTGTTGCAATACGTGCATGATTCTTTTATGGTGGGTTGCTTGAGTGACAAAAGCATAAACCCGAGTAAGGGGATTGTTGCGTACGGGATAAAGGGGACTTGATGCTTTAATGCTATGGTTGGGTTTTACCTTAATGAATCTTTAGTAGTTGCGGGCGCTTGCTAGAGTTCCAATCATCAGTGCATATGATCCAAGAAGAGAAAGTATGTCAGCTTATGCCTCTCCCACATAAAACTTGCTATCGGTCTAGTAACGTAGCCAATTGCTTAGGGACAATTTCACAACTCCTACCACCACTTTTCCACACGCGCTATATTTACTTTATTGTTTCTTTATCTAACAGCACCTAGTTTATATTTACGTGCTCTTTATTATCTTGCAAACCTATCCTATCACACCTACAAATTACTTCTAGTTTCATACTTGTTCAAGGTAAAGCGAACGTCAAGCGTGCGTAGAGTCGTATGAGTGGTCGATAGGACTTGAGAGAGTATTTGTTCTACCTTTAGCTCCTTGTTGGGTTCGACACTCTTACTTATCGAAAGAGGCTACAACTATCCCATATACTTGCGGGTCATCAGTTCCCTCTCGGTACCCAGAGTCTAGCTCGGAGATGGTGCGGTTTACACGCTGCCAAAGTGGAGGCTTATTCAAAACGCGCCCAAAATTTTACCACACCCTACACGGGTCATGCCATGACACCGTGCCAGATCCTAAGCAAATTCCACCATAGTATGATTTTCTGAGGATTTTAACGGTTGCATCAGACATGCCATGGAGGTAATTTGGCACCCCGGTTGCACGGCATGCCCCTCCATCATTAGCACGTGGCCTACGCATGTCTCAAAGAGATCATGTAGGATTTTCCATGCCGCTTCTGGGCATGATTTCATGTGCCGCCTTGCAGATCTACAATTTTTGACGGTAAAACCCTAGCGGTGCAATAAATGTCTGAAATATTGCATGCGGGTCAAAGAAATGCAGGGACCTGGCACGGGTCATGTGATGGCCTCCTTTGAGAGCGCGAGATGTTTCGAGGCCAATGAAGCAACAGGACCAACACTTCCCTCATAAATCGGACACGTTCCCTCTCAGTACCCAGAGACTAGCTTGGAGATGGTGTGGTTTACAAGCGGCCTGACTGGAGGAGGCTTATTCGAAACACGCCCAAACTTTTACAACACCCTGCATTGGTCGTGTCCTGACACCGTACCAGATCCCGTGCAATTCCTTCACAAACCGGACATGCTCTCTCTCGATAGCTCTCATACACACGAAAAAGTCAAACAAACAATTAACCGAATGGTCGTGGTTAAGCGAGGTGGGACTAAACTCAGCTCCCACTAATATATAGATCGATGAAAAAGAGGATAATAAAAATTCCAGTAAATATTGCTTTGCTGAGAGCCATCCAGCGGGCGCTCGGTAGAGCAGGGCGACCGTCAGAGCAATGTCAACCATCGCCGGTCATGCCACGTGGCAACCGTTTGTCGAGTGCGCTGACTGGCTCTCAGCATATGTGGGGATTTGCCGAGTATCGGCCTTTTGCCGAGTGTGCTTTACCGCTTCTTATCGGCATACGTGGGGGTTTGACGTGCTGTCACTTTTGCCGAGAGAGTTGCGCTCGGCATACACATGTTTGCCGAGTGCCCGTGGTTTGGCTCTCGGCGAAGGCCCATACATCCGGCATACACGAAAACTCCAGTAGTGCTTACAAGGTGAGTGTGGGAGAAGCTTATAACAGATGTGCTTATTTCCTACGTATCCTATCTATAAGCCGGTTTAATTAGTTCCAAGTGTCAAAGGGTTAGTGATTTGTTAGGGCTCGTGTACGTGTGTGTATATATATACACCACTCAAGGAATACAAATCGTGAGAATTCTCCATAGCTCAACACTTTGTCCACCTACATACAATTTTACTTCGATTGACACTGTTTGTGCACTCGACAATTTTGAGCTGAGGCTCTCAACACTGCGACATATCTTCTCAACCGATGCCCATGCAAACCACAACAACACCAAACTCGACATGAAATCTTGTTCGGTTCTCCTCCTACATACGGTCATCTTAAATTTTTTGCCTTCCTTTTCTATCCTACCAATTCATGCACCATCACACACAAGCTCGCTCCTTGCTCAAAAGCTAGTGTATTCGTGGACTACCTCGTTGATTACCATGGAAATCCATGTTTTGACCCCTTAACACTTTGAGTGCCTATCTCATACCACCTCTATTTCTATGATGTTTGTTTTCCTTTCAGGGACCCCGGCTCTCCATCTTAGGCCGATCGCGTCACCGAGCTACCAACAGAGGTCGTAATGGTTCAAGTGTGGACCCCGCGCTACCGCGCCCCGGCGCCACCTACATCAGCCTCCCAGCCTGACCACCGTCCTCCCCTGCCCCGGCATTGGTTCCTTCCTTCGGGTCCCCAACTGCCTCTTTTGCGACGCCCCAATCTCATGCCATGGTAGAAAATTCGGCAGCCCCCGACAGCCTATACAGCTGCTATGGCAGCCGAAAATTCAGTCGATTTGACTACCATGATATTAGATTCTCCAAAGTTCACCTGCCATGGCAGCCGATTCATCCCGCCAGGGCAGCTGTTTCCTAGTACAAACACGCCTCCACTCCAGACAGTCATGGTGTGTTGCCGGTAAGCTTCCACTCCGACCAACTGGTTTTTCGACCTCTGAGCATGCTCCTGGTGCACCATGGCCTCACCATGCTTGATTAACGTTGAACATCGCATGCCATGCTGACTCAATCTCCATGGATCATCTTCCGGATCATTATGCACTACTTGGACGCCCACGACGCCCACCTCGGTGATGCCGCCACCCCATCGCCATTGCCCATGTCTATTCGTGCTGCGCTCCATGATCCTGTTTGGTTTGCAGCCATGGAACATGCGTTTAATGCCCTAACGGACAACGGTATATGGTCACTTCAATAGTAAAAAACAGGGCTTTGGTTCAGGCCGGGCCAGCCCATAGTCCCGGTTCAGCCCAGAACCGGGACCCATGGGGGCATTGGTCCCGGTTCGTGAGGCTAGGGGGCCTCGTGGGGACATTGGTCCCGATTCGTCTGGCCCCTTTTGTCCCGGTTGGTGGGACAAACCGGGACCAATGGGCCTCGCTCCTGGCCCACCACCATTGGTCCCGGTTGGTGGGATGAACCGGGACCAAAGGGTATCCTTTAGTCCCTGTTCCAGCCACGAACCGGGACCAATGTGATGCCTATATATAACCCCTCGCTGGCGAGCAGAGCACTCCACACTACTCAGTTTTTTCTAGCCGGCGAGGGGAGGGCTTTGTGGTGCTCTAGCTCACCTCCTATGCACATGAGGTGTTCGATGGAATGCCCGGGCCACACTACTTAAGCTCGACCTCCAAGCTCCATTTTTCTCAATATTTGTCTAGGTTTAGCGGTCCATCATGTCCCGTCCCCGCCTTCACCGCCGTCGATCGCCCGCGCCGATCTCGTCGCCATCACCACCGTGGTGAGCCTCTTGTTCTTATCTTCTTTCTGAAAGGAAAAAAATTCTTACTTGTATGTCTAGATAGATATTTGTATAATTTTCTTATTTTTTTATTGCTTCTTATTATATAGTGCGATTGTTTTGGTATCTGCGCCCGTCGGCCCTTGTCCTGTCTATGATTCAGATGTGTTATATATTATCTTTTATAACTATTTGGTTCATTTATTGCTTATGAAAATTATGCCGACCAACGTGAAATAGATTTTATTTATCTAGGAGGTATGTGAACCGGAAATTCCAACCGACCCTATTGTCGAGAGATTAAATTTAGTTGAAGAAGAAAACAATTACTTGAAGGAAAAAAAATGAGGAGGACAAGATGATATTGGAGTTGCATGTTGCGGATGTCATCGATGATCACAAGATCAAGATGGATGCAATGCGCTTGAAGATTAGAAAATATGCCATTCATACCGAGGCTTGGTATCATTATGCCGTTGGATCAATTGTTACCTTGGTTGCGATTATGATCGCATTTGTTTTCGTATTGAAATGTTTTACACAGTTTCAATGTATGGTTTAATAAGATGCTCTGGAGAGATAAATGTTGTTCAATGAGAACTATGTATGTACTTTGGCTTTAATGTGATGATGAAATTCTATTAACTTGGTCACTTAATTATCTATTCATGATGTTCTGTAATGGTTTTTGACACACTTAACTATAGATAATGCACGCAGATGAACCGGCAATGGATGTACGGTGACAGACACACCTCCGAGTACATTAAGGGCGTGCATAATTTTCTCGAAGTGGCTGATGCAAACAAGCAGAATGCTTTTATGTGTTGTCCATGCCCTATATGTGGGAATACGAAGTCTTACTCTGACTCAAAAACCCTTCACACCCACCTGCTTTATAAGGGTTTCATGCCACACTATAATGTTTGGACCAAGCACGGAGAAATAGGGGTTATGATGGAAGACAACGAAGAAGAAGAGGACGATGAAAACTATGTGCCCCCTGAATACGGTGATGCTGCAACGGGGGAAGCTGTTGCAGATCAAGAGGAACCAGACGATGTGCCCGATAATGATCTCTGCCGGGTCATTGTTGATGCAAGGAGACAGTGCAAAAGTGAAAAGGAGAATCTGAAGTTCGATCGCTTGTTAGAGGATAACAAAAAAGGTTTGTACCCCAATTGCGAAGATCGCAACACAAAGCTCGGTACCGTACTGGAATTGCTGCAGTGGAAGGCAGAGAATGGTGTGCCTGACAAAGGATTTGAGAAGCTACTGAAAATATTGAAGAAGAAGCTTCCAAAGGATAACGAATTGCCCGACAATGCGTATGTAGCAAAGAAGGTTGTATGCCCTCTAGTTTTCATCGTCTTGCTTAGAAGACTCCGTGTCTATGGCGGAAGGAGCACATCAAGCTTCTGAACTTCACACCTCCTGCGAGTTAGCTGGGCACTCCACCTCCTCCACCTCCTCCTCCTCCTCCGGCGAGTGATCAGGGCACTCCGCCTCCTGCTCCGGCGCGTGAGGGCGGCAGTACTCCGCCTCCTTCTCCGCCTGCTCTGGCGCCTCCGAGCAGCCCGCCTCCTCCTTCGCCGCCTCTAAGCAATGGCGGCGGCGGAACACAGACGCCACCGATCCGGCTGCTCCGGCGCGTGGTAGCAGTCCGCCACCTTCTTCTCCGCCTCGTAAGCAACGAAAGAAGACAGCAGCAGCCGCTCCGGCTGCTCTGGCGTCTAGCAGTACAACCAGAGGTGGAAGGCAATACAGATTCGGTCTATCGTCTCTCAAGCCTCTAGAGAAGTTACCATACGAGAGGAGCAAGGAGGAAAACCAGAAGATCTGTGAAGGCCAAGTGAGGGACTTCTTTGAATCGGTAAAAGCTAAGAAACATCCACCTCCGGAGGAGAAGATAGATCCGGTGATAGCGAAGCGCACTTTGGATGCCCTGCAGCGACCATCACCGCCTCCACCACAATCCAACTATGATCGCGTTATTGAAAATACATATAAGAAAGCGGAGCGCTCGGGAAGTACTTGCACTAATCAAAGGTTAGCAGAACGAAGAAGTGGGGAAAAATTCCCGAGCTCGGCGAATAGGCGAAGCAATCATGCCCCCCGCTCAATGTGTCTAGCGATATCGTCGCTAATCTTCCGGGGATGCTGCCCGGTACCAATCCTAGAGATTACATGTCCGACGATGCACTTTTTGATACAATGGAGGTGGACACATTCAAATTCCGGCACGGGAAGCCTCTCGTCAAACCTGATACTCCTCTAACAACGATGATGCGAAGATTCCATGATTGGTACATGGACATCTGCAGCAAGTCTGGGACAAATACTTTGACGCTGAGAGTTAAAGAGGAGCGCGACCTCGTTGGAATTGATCTGTTGTCTGTTCCCTATGAGGAGTTCTTCCAGTTTTTTAATCAAAAGACCCTAGATAAAACAATCATCAGTTGCTACTGTCTGTAAGTACAACTTCTGTGTAATTAATTAAGTCTCTACATATAGCTCAGCTCTTTCATTGCATGTATATATAATTATCCTCACTAGATTATGCAGATTGAAGATCGCCGAATTGAAGAAAAGACAAATAGGTGATATTGGGTTCATTAACACAAATCTCATGGATGAATGGAATGTTAAACATGATGCCAAACAAATCAATGTGGCGGTGTAGGCCGCAGCACCCGAGATGGATGATGAAGAGGTGGCGCCAATGGTAGTAGTTGTGGCTGCCGATGTCTAATGAGATTGGTATGAAGGGAGAGACGTCTGCAATGCTGTCGGCTAGGGAGAACATTGGGTTTGGAGGGGGAGGTGTTTGGGTAGTTGTAGAGGAGGAGGTAGAGGGCGGGGCACCGGCGGCGCGGAACTCGGCCATGGAGAAGAGGGGCCGAGTTGGCCGGGGAGGCGGCGCGGGTGGCGGTGCCATACCAGGTGCGGAAAACCTAGGCGTCGGATACCATGATAGTTTGAGATATTGGATAATGATTCTTGTATTGATTGGGGCCTCAAGGGTTGTTCATATAGATTACGAAGCTTGGGCTTTAAGACTAGACTAATAGAGATAGATTACAATACGAATAGCCTTATACTCTAATAGATTACCGTCTGAGGTCTTTACTATCTTTGGCTCAAAAGCTGCCCCAAATGGTGAACGACTTGATTGCCACGACGAGACGAGCGCTAGCTGGAATACAGATCTTTTCCAACAAGTCTTTCTGCCAATGGACGCTGACACAATTCTCAATATTCCATGTTGCACCAATAACCAGAGCAACTTTTGGTCATGGAACTTTGAAAGATCGGACAGTTTTCTCTGAAGACTACATACCGCATGTTAATAACAAAGAGGCATGATGAAGATTGGCTGGAGGAGCTCCAGAGGTCGTCTGATTTTGAAGACGAGAAGGTGCGGTGGCGCAAGCTATGGAAAGTGGAGGTTCCGGCAAATTTACACATGATTTTCTGGAGGCTTTCTCGGGTTTCCGTCCCATCAGAAGATGTGCTCCACAATCGTAAAATGTGTTCCAGCAGCGCCGCTCTGTGTGTGGTACCAAAGACTCATGGAGGCACTCTCTCCTTGAGTGTTCCATGGCACGTTGTGTCTAGGCTCTTGTGGATGAGGACTTGATGAAGCCCTTGATGGTGACAACAGAAGCAAATCCTATTGCAATGTGCATTACCACATGATCAACTAATTACCAGGCTGGTGGTCACTATGTGGGCAATCTGAACGGCTCCACGAAAAGCTATTCTTGAAGGAAATTTCAAATACCTATAGATACTCACGAATTTGATTCATGATACATCTCAGAGCTGGAAGGACTGAAGGATCTTCAGACCACCAGACCAACAGTTGATACATAATGGAAGACTCCTCCTCTGGGCTTTGTGAAGATTAATGTTGACCGAGGACTTTCCAGGTCAGGTCGAGTAAGTGTTGTTGCTGCTGTTTGTAGGGATGCTCATGGTCTTTACCTAGGAGCGTTAGCTCTTGTTTTACCTGGAGTAACTGATCCATCTATTGTTGAGGTGTTGGCATGTAGAGAGGGGCTCGCTTTGGCTATGGATCTTTATCTGTAGAGATTGCATGTGGGGTCAGATTGTCGAAGTGTGGTGTACGATATTGCTGCTGGACAAGGAGGGAAATATGAAGTTATCGTAAAAGAAATCTTAGTTACAAAATCTTGTTTTACTTTGTAATTTTGTCCATGAACAAATAAGCTCAAACTATGAAGCCCACAACCTAGCCAGGTTTCCATCTTCCTTAGACTATGGTAGACATACTTGGTTTGGTCTACCTCATGATGCTTGTATACTGACGACTACCAATCAATAAAAACCTAGAGTGCTGTGCTAAAAAAGGCTCAACGGGAAGCTCGCTTGCTGTACGTTTAAAAAACCAAACAGAAGCTCGCTCCCAGTTTTATTTGTTGACTTGGCCGGTTGACCATTCACTTGGCCCATTGACGTTGATTGCCAGGTTGACCCATAGACTTTTCTATAATAACACATATTTAAATAACGTTCATGAATTTGAAAAAGTCCAAATCCATTATTTTTTAATTCATGAACAGTTTCCAAATATGCGAACTTTTCTGGATTCATCACCCTTTTTTGAGTAAGCAAACATTTTTCAACTCGGCGAACAATTTTTGAATTCACGAATAGATTTTCAATTCGTGTATTCATGATAATTTTTTAAATCTATGAATATTTTGGGAATTCATGATATTTTACAAATCTGCGAAGAATTTTTGAATTGTGAAAATTATAAAAATCCTTGAAGATTTTTTGAATTTGGAAACATTTTCTAAATCCGTTAATAATATTTGAATTCAATATTTTTTCAAGTCATGACCTTCTTTGAATATGTGAACATTTTTATAAATTCAAGGACATTTTTTAGTTCTGTTAACAGCATTAACATTTTTTTCTTGAAACTATTAAAACATATTCAATAAAAAATTAGAATTGTATAGAGAAGTGTTGACCCGGTTCAAACAATTGCTACACATACATAGGTTTAAATATTTTGCCAACGCATTTGTGTGCAGGCCACCAAGCTAGTGTATATAAAAAATGGAAGAAAATGCTACACACTTCGTGAACACTGAAAGGATAGCTGTCTTTGTTTTTCTAATCGGACATACAATAGTGAAGTCTATCATTCATACCAACATAATTTTGTTGTGTGGTACGTACTATAGTATACACCACGTGCAAATTTATTTTTCTTTAATTCTGACCTTCTTTCACAATTGACATGCGTTTCTTTCTAAATTCCCAAACCGAAAAAAGGCATGCATTTCTTTCGCGTTAATCACCTTCTCCATTTCTACTTGACGTGTGTTTCTTTCCCTATTTATCACTTGCTTTTGCCTATATGAGATCTCCCTCGCATCTCCCTAGCTCTCAGGTTTCTCGTCTCCTTCACATCTCCATAGCTAGCTAGCCTCAAGCCTAGCCCCTAGGCAGCGGTCGTCATGGAGAATGGACCTCTTGACAGCGCCGACCAGCCTACCCTGTTGACACAGCCCCCACTCCAACAGCTTCCCGACGACCTGCTCCGCCACATCTTCCACCGTCTCCCGACGAATCCAAGTGCCCTCGGATTCGTCTCCATGGCCCACAAAGAATGGCGGCGCCTCGTCCACGATAAGGAGAACTTCCTCCGTTACTTTCGCAGGGAGCACCACAGCGTCCCACCACTCCTCGGCCTCATCTGCGACGCCTACCACGGTGATCTCCACTTCAAGTCCACGCCCACCACGGGCAACGCGGTGAATCTGATGCTGCCGACGTTGGCCCATGAGGGAGGGTTCCACGCCTACGGCTGCACCCATGGCCGCGTGCTCCTCTACAGCCCCTGGGTCCCCAGCCACCACGGCGAGCTAATGGTGTGGGACCCCCTAACCGGCGAGCAAAACCTCATCCCGCCGGCTCCTGGCTTCCTCGACGGGCAGAGTTACGGTGCGGCGCTGGTCTGCGATGCGGATCACGCCCACGGCGGGGACTGCCATTCGTCGCCGTTCCGCATTGTCTTCGCGTACATCCAGTATGACAGCTGTAGGCGCTGGGGTCCACCGCCGATCCACGTCTTCGCCCGCGTCTACAACTCCAAGACAGGAAGCTGGGACGGCCGCGTGGCAGCGATCATGGACCCGGAGTTCCACTTCGGTTGCAAGCCGAGCGCCGTGGCCGGCAACGCCACTGCAGTGTATTGGATGAGACAAGCGGAGACAAAGGTGGTAGAATTTCACTTGGAGACGCAGAAGCTGCTACTGATTGATACACCAGAGGTTACACGTGGCCTGCACTTTTTTCTCGCGCCGGCCAGGGACGGACGGTTGCGTTTGGCCGGCGCCATTGACAACTTCATTGTGCTGTTCTCGTGGGATGAAGGCGCATGGGTTAGCCATACCCTTGTTTGGCTTGGAGATTTCCTCCGGCTCCATGTCTATGCCCAGCACGAAAATGATGGCGAAGAGCTTTTGGATGTTGCTGAATACTCTGATGATGAGGACGAGGAAGAACTACTATACGCCACAATCAAATCGCCCGTCATCGGTTTCTCCGAGCAGTTGGATTGCATTTTCTTGCAGGAACAGGGTGTGTTCATGATCAGCTTGGAGTCCGGGCAGCATCAACAAGTGTTTGAACCGGGTCAACACTTCTCCGGCCCTGTCTATCCCTACTCCACCTTCTATACAGCAGGTATGTATGTACTCACTTTACACTAGATATATGGTGCTACTTTTGAGCATGTCTACCAGCATAATCCTAGTCAAATAATCTTCCTGATTTCTATATGTAGAAAGGAGAAGGCAAACAGGTGTTACAAGCCGCGACATAATTGCTATCTAGGGTAGCAACTGAATTCTTTGCAGGAAGCAGAGGTTGGGGTTCGAGGACACACAAGATTGACAATGGGCGATGCTGCTGCTGGGATTCCGAGGCTCCTTTCATAACAAGATGTTCTATTTTTTAGCTCTTTCTGTTCTGGTAGATGATGCCTTGTTATCTGAAATTTGTATCGCGTGTGCGAGTCTTTTTATTATTGAATCGCACGTGTGTGTCTTGGCACTATAATAAGCTAGTGATCTGCCCGCGCATGATGGGATAGGTAGTGATCTGCCTGCGCATGATGGGAACTTGTAGTGGCTGGTTGGCCAGATTCGCCAGTTACCTGTGGTGTTCTGCGTGTCTGTGTGACGCATAAACTGCTATATATGTTTCTTTTTTCAATTTCTGAATGGAAATCTGGGACAAGAGAGCTCTTTTTGTTCGAAAGAAAAACCTTCATATAGATGTAGTACATGTTGGCGCTGCCTCCTCGCATCCCCGCTTCCTCTTCCTCTCAGAACTCTCTTGTGGTTTCTATTTTCTTCTCTCAAGAACACAAGGACACACACCATGAAACAAAACCACACGCACACACACTTCACCAGGAGACAACTAGCTTTGCCTTCGCTCCTGGTGAGAACACATGTACTACATTTTTCTCTTCTCATTAGCTTGACCAAACTGATTCCAAGACTTAATAACCTGCACACACGTACTGCCAGAGCAACAACCTGCCCGGCTTCTATGCCACCTATGCATACTCCACAAACCACTAACACATGACCCGCTCTCACTCTGAAAATCACTCCAGGATGCACAAGACTAGGACATCATGCAAACGCACACGCACCAAGCTAGCCACTAACCTCACATGCAGCTAACTAACAAAGGTACTCACTCGGCTACTACTTGAACTGAGCAAACTACATGCATGCACTAGCTAACAACCCAAACACAGGCACATATCATTACCGGGTCACCCAGCTCAACCTACTTGACGTATAGCCCGTCATGCTCCAGCCATACCACGTCTTACCGCTTCCCACGGCATCACCGTATCACACGGCACCACCGGTTATATCGTCCTCGCACGGCAGCTGGATGTCTCACCTCTATTCCGTGGACAACTGAAGCTTCATTGACCTACACCGTCGTATGACCGTCTAAACTACATGATGTGCACACATGCATGTGCCGCATGTGCACAAGGCACATGACAAGATTATCTCCAACAGTACATGTGTGGCTAATTCAGAAAATTGCTTAAACTAGAAGATACCCCGCGCGTTGCCGCGGGATTCCAAACACTTATTTTCGGATAGAATGATCATATATAAGGGGTGAAAACATTAAGATTCAGTTCCATACGAAAAACCACTATATATCAGTGCACCAAATATTTGAGAACATATTGGATATTAATGATACCTGAAAGTAGTGTTCCCCTAAAGTAACATGAAAGTACATTGGTAATTGTATTCATAATACATATTGGTTGGCCAATTGTTCCTAGCTAGACCTAGCAACATATGAAGAGCCTGATCTCAAATCCATGCAAATTCTACTGATTTAATATTGATAAGGATCTTGTTCGAAAAATATTTAGAAGAATATACTAAGAAAAAGGTATTTGAATGAACTAAAAAGAGGTGTGCCCTTGGCTGCCACATATGAGAAACGGAAGGAGGTTATTAACACCAAAAAGTTTCATTTCAAGAAGCAAGCACGTGGTTTGCAAGTCTAATATGCTAATCACTTCACAGAACTTCTTCATGTCCTGGAATAGGAACACATCCAATGGGAACTTCTGGAGACCCGTCGACGGTATCCCCATGGGACATTCCATCCTTTGAGCTGACTTAAACACTCCCAGCTTCAGCACCGCTGCCAAACGTCTTGGCATGGCAAATCCTGAGCTGGATCAAACATAATGATTAGTACTCCCAAGTCACAGCCATTAGTGAATGAAGAAAACAAATGAATCATAAACTTCTAAAGATCTTTCAGGCTGATAGGATGGCACTGGATGCTGTAGCACCCATCAGATCCCCTGACATGCTAAGAAGGGAAGTCAAAGGTGACCCTTCACAAAACGGACGCCAAGATTATGAAAGAAAAAGGAAACAAAAACAGACATGCCCATGCTCAGCCTTCACGCCGTTGTTGATTCGCCAGCGCCGCCAGTGATTTTTTGTCTTGCCTGCATGTTTGTCCGCTCATCATTTTCCATGTCTCCGGTCGTTCGAAAGGAATATGAAAGCTGATGGCTCGGAGGAAAGTACTACCAGAGGCTCGCCGGCGAAGATGATGACGAGCGATCCGAGAACCAGAGCGCCAAGAAGCCAGGCTGGCTAATTGCACACCAGCGGCTACTGCAGCTGCACACATATTCAATTTAGTCGATCTGTGCAGTGCAAATATGGGATTGATATCTCCTTGCCGAAGTAGAAATTCACTGGCGTTAGCCGGGGAGGAAGACGCATGGGAATTGGGAACGTATCACGCCAGGGAGGAAGACGCATGGGAATTGGGAACGTAGCACAATAAACCGGCCGCTCGACTGCCTCAACAATTAATCCTTTGGATTAAATGTATGAAATAGTGGGAGGATGAAACGGAAGGGCACATACGGGATTTAATGGATGGTGGCTGGAACATTAAAGGAAAGGACCCGATGGAAAAACACTTCATCAGGGAGTAAGCCAGCAAGCGATTGGGTGTGAGGGTGTAGTACAGAAAATAACGAAGAGGCGTGGGTGGGAATATTGCTGAGGTGAGTATATTCTGACGTGGACATGCTGCATGGGTTGCTCCTATTTAGTATTGATGATGTGGCATGATGATGACGTGGATGGTGTGCATGTTGAGAGAATAGGTAGAAATGTGGAGCAACATCTTAAGAATGTTAGATGTATTTAATTGTCATAAGGAATAAATCCTTTTTATCCTTCCCCACCTCATAAGCATACCGGAGTAAATGTCTTAACTACATGTGGCAGAAATGAGATTTTCGATAAAAATAATATATTAATGTGAAGAAGATACCAATTATACTAAGCCTCTGCACCAACATAATGACCAGAACTAGTCTAGACATTAAGGACACACACAGCAAAAAGAAAAAAAAAAGAAAGGGAAAGAAAAAAGACCCTGCCACAATGATCAATCACTTGCAGCAATCGGACCCAAACTACCAATACAACACCCAGAACTACGGAAGAGGTGCTTCAAAGACGATGCCTCCAAAAAAGGAACAATGCACAAGCACCGTGCATTACAAGGAAAATGAATATCCAATGGATATTTAACATTCCCAGATAATATGTGTCATTTGAAGTGACTACTTATAATGAGTAACCGTCGTACTGATAATTAACCCGGTACGTGCAATGAGTGTGGTCTTAATTCCATAGAATGTTATATATGTGTGGTCGCCCCAATATGACATATAATATTTAAGTTTTTAAGCCGCTATACAATTCAATAGACTATATTATGAAAGACTGTCATTATGTCATGCTTATTCGTGCAAGGGAAACTTCACGATGCATTATAATACACCAGAGCACGTGTATTATATGGGTGATCTAACGGACAAAACTAATTGGGCCTTTTTAAAGTCCAAGGGTGATGTCTACTACATAACCTTCTTCTTGTAGACGTTGTTGGACCTCCAAGTGCAGAGGTTTGTAGGACAGTAGCAAATTTCTCTCAAGTGTATGGCCTAAGGTTTATACATCCATGGGAGGCGTAGGATGAAGATGGTCTCTATCAAACAACCCTGCAACCAAATAACAAAGAGTATCTTGTGTCCCCAACACACCCAATACAATGTTAAATTGTATAGGTGCACTAGTTCGGAGAAGAGATGGTGATACACGCGAAATATGTATGGTAGATATAGGTTTTTGTAATTTGAAATTATAAAAACAGCAAGGTAGCTAATGAGAAAAGTGAGCACAAACGGTATTGCAATGCTTCGAAACAAGGCCTAGGGTTCATACTTTCACTAGTTCAAGTTCTCTCAACAATAATAACATAATTGGATCATATAATATCCCTCAACAAGCAACAAAGAGTCACTCCAAAGTCACTAATAGCGGAGGACAAATGAAGAGATTATTGTAGGGTACGAAACCACCTCAAAGTTATTTTTTCCGATCAATCCATTCGGCTATTCTTATAAGTGTCACAAACAGCCCTAGAGTTCGTAGTAAAATAACACCTTAAGACACACATCAACCAAAACCCTAATGTCACCTACATACTCCACTGTCACCTCAAGTATCCGCGGATATGATTATACAATATGCATCAGACAATCTCAAGATACTCCAATGTCACCTCAAATATCCGCGATTATGACTATACGATATGCATCACACAATCTCAGATTCATCTATTCAACCAACACAAAGAGCTTCAAAGAGTGCCCCAAAATTTCTACCGGAGAGTCAAGACGAAAACGTGTGCCAACCCCTATGCATAAGTTCACAAGGTCACTGAACCCGCAAGTTGATCATCAAAACATACATCAAGTGGATCACGTGAATATCGCACTGTCACCACAGATAAGCACATGCAAGACATACATCAAGTGTTCTCAAATCCTTAAAGACTCAATCCGATAAGATAACTTCAAAGGGAAAACTCAATCCATTACAAGAAGGTAGAGGGGGAGAAACATCATAAGATCTAACTATAATAGAAAAGCTCACGATACATCAAGATCGTGCCATATCAAGAACACGAGAGAGAGAGAGAGAGAGAGAGAGAAAGAGAGAGAGAGAGATCAAACACATAGCTACTTGTACATACCCTCAGCCCCGAGGGTGAACTACTCCCTCCTCGTCATGGAGAGCACCGGGATGATGAAGATGTCCACCAGTGATGATTTCCCGTCTGGCAGGGTGCCGGAACAGGATCCCGGTTCGTTTTTGGTGGCTACAGAGGCTTGCGGCGGCGGAACTCCCGATCTAGGTTATTTTCTGGAGGTTTGGGGATTTATAGGAGAGGTTGGCGTCGAGAACAAGTCAGGGGCCCCACGGAGAGTCCATGAGGCACAGGGGCGCGCCCTCCACCCTCATGGGCCCCACGAGACTCCCCTCCGACAACTTTTGGTTCCAGTATTTTTTATATTTTTCAAAAAAATCTCCGTTGATTTTCATCGCATTCCGAGAACTTCTATTTCTGCACAAAAACAATACCACGGTAGTTCTGCTGAAAACAGCATCAGTCCGGGTTAGCTCTAATCAAATCATACCAAAATCATGTAAAAATATTGTAAACATGGCATGAACACATCAAAAATTATAGATACGTTGGAGACATATCAAAGGGTATTTTCAATCTAAAAGATTGTTGAACTTTAATTGGTCCAATTCAGTCCAAGGGTATTCCCGTCCTAAATTTTTCAATTCACTTAATTGCATTAACATTGCACTTAATTATAACACCACGTCATCGTGTGTGGTCATCTGAATTTGGGTTCTAGCGGTTCATCATCTCCTCTCGGGCTCTAATCTCCGGTGAACACATCGACACCCTCGATCGCCGCCGATCGCCACCGCGCGCACTCGCCGTGGAACTCTGGCTCCTCCTCCTACTCCACCCTCCATCGCACATGACCCCCCCCCCAGTTTATGCGGCGCCAGATCTTCCGACGAGCCGCCTAATCCCCTCCTTCCCAGGTCTGATGCCCCCTTCCCTGACGCGAGGCCAAATCATCCTCATCATCGTGCATCAAGTTTATCACGCCGGATCTTCACACCTACGTGTCAGATGTAAGTGCCTAGCCATCACTAATCTAGTCTGGTCCCTTCTGCATAGTACCAATAGGTTCAGATTTGATTAGCATTTAGGATATGTGATATGAGGTTTAGGGTTTAGGGTTTGAGGAAGCTGTGACTTGATTTCGAGTGAAAGGAAGTGTAATTCGGATTTAGTTAGGACATATTGAAGGACTTACTTAGGGTTCTGTGGCATGAGAAAGTTGTAAGAAGATTTGGATTCACAAAAAAGTTATTTTCGATTTAGTTAGGAGATATTTTTTAATTGAGTTTGGAGTTATTTTTTATTTAGTTAGGAGATAATTTTGAATGGAATTTTTTAGTTATTTTTTATTTGGTTACGAGATACTTGATCTATGAGGGTAGATTTATCACGGAATTTGAAGGATTAATGGAAGACTACAGTAATGAATTTAGCGAAACCTGCATACATGAAGCATTATGTGATATCCTTACATAATAGACCGAAGAAATCAAATGTTCAGTTACAGCAAGTATAATCAATCAAATATTTTTGGATTTAGTTAGGGAATATTTCATACTTACTTAGAGCTTCCGAAGGACTAAGTTAGGTACATGAATTCGATATGAAAAAAAAATTGAGTGTTTAAGCAGAGTAGTGCATAATTATTTTGTATGCTATCCATCTGTAATATTGACTATCTATTTTCGTTGGCAGCATAATGGCATGGATGATAAAGGCAAGGATGATATGGACAAGGTTGATCGAGGCAAGAAAGCAAAGACATGGATGATAAGTACAATCATTTCGTAGGCATGGACCACAAAGGAATTAATGGTATGTGCATGGATTATAAGTATAATGAGGATGCATGCAAGGATGGCATAGACATGGATGGTAATGACATGGATGATGTACGCATGCAAGGGAAAGGAATTGATGATAAAGGCATGGGTGGTACAAACGTACATACAGACCTGAATGAGTATATGGAATACTTAGAGATCATGAAGAAGACTTTCAGGATTGAGGAAGAAGCCTACATGTTCTACGTAGGCTATGCGAGAAAAAAATGTTTTGGTGTTACAAAGGATGATCTGAAGTATAGATGTTCGAGACAAAATGCATACAGAAGGACATACAAGTGTTGCAAATAAGGATGCGGGCTGATGTCTACTACGCAACCTTCTCCTTGTAGACGTTGTTGGGCCTCCAAGTGCAGAGGTTTGTAGGACAGTAGCAAATTTCCCTCAAGTGGATGACCTAAGATTTATCAATCCGTGGGAGGCATAGGATGAAGATGGTCTCTCTCAAGCAACCCTACAACCAAATAACAAAGAGTCTCTTGTGTCCCCAACACACCCAAAACAATGGTAAATTGTATAGGTGCACTAGTTCGGTGAAGAGATGGTGATACAAGTGCAATATAGATGGTAGATATAGGTTTTTGTAATCTGAAAAATATAAAAACAGCAAGGTAACTAATAATAAAAGTGAGCGTAAACGATATTGCAATGGTAGGAAACAAGGCCTAGGTTTCATACTTTCACTAGTGCAAGTTCTCTCAACAATAATAACATAACTGGATCATATAACTATCCCTCGATATGCAACACAGAGTCACTCCAAAGTCACTAATAGCAGAGAACAAACGAAGAGATTATTGTAGGGTACGAAGGGCCAGTTCTTTTGGGCGATTCTCCCAGAATCAACCCCCTCCTCAGCTTCTTCCAAAATCATCACTCTATATTTTTTTTACAATCCTAGCTAATTAGACTTTAACTAAATAAGATTGTAAAACAAAATTGAAGTGACGATTCTGGGAAAAGCTGGGGAGGGTGGCGATTATGGGAGAATCGCTCAAAAGAACTGGGCCGAAACCACCTCAAAGTTATCCTTTCTGATCGATCTATTCAAGAGTCCCTAGTAAAATAACACAAAGCTATTCTTTCCGTTCGATCTATCATAGAGTTCGTACTAGAATAACACCTTAAGACACAAATCAACCAAAACCTTAATGTCACCTAGATAATCCAATGTCACCTCAAGTATCTGTGGGTATGATTGTACGATATGCATCACACAATCTCAGATTCATCTATTCAGCCAACACAAAGTACTTCAAAGAGTGGCCCAAAGTTTCTACCGATGAGTCAAGACGAAAATGTGTGCCAACCCCTATGCATTAGTTCACAAGGTCACTGAACCCGCAAGTTGATCACCAAAATGTACATCAAGTAGATCACATGAATATCCCATTGTCACCACAGATAAGCACATGCAAGACATACATCAAGTGTTCTCAAATCCTTAAAGACTCAATCCGATAAGATAACTTCAAAGGGAACACTCAATCCATTACAAGAGAGTAGAGGGGAAGAAACATCATAAGACCCAACTATAATAGCAAAGCTCGCGATACATCAAGATTGTATCACCTCAAGAACACGAGAGAGAGAGAGAGAGAAAGTGAGAGAGAGAGAGAGAGAGATCAAACACATAGCTACTGGTACATACCCTCAGCCCCGAGGGTGAACTACTCCCTCCTCGTCATGAAGAGTGCTGAGATGATGAAGAGGGCCACCGGTGAGGGATCCCCCCTCCGGCAGGGTGCCGGAACAGGGTCCCGATTGGTTTTTGGTGGCTTCAGAGGCTTGCAGCGACAGAACTCCCGATCTATTGAGTTCCTTGATGTTTTTGGGGTATATGGATATATATAGGCGAAAGAGGTCGGTCAGGGAAGCCACGAGGGGCCCGTGAGGGTGGGGGCGCGCCCAGGGGGTAGGGCACACCCTGGACCCTCATGGCCACCTCGTTGCTTCCCTGACGTCTACTCCAAGTCTCCTGGATTGCATTTGTTCCAAAATTAACTCTCCGAAAGGTTTCATTCCATTTGGACGCTGTTTGATATTCCTTTTCTGCGAAACACTGAAATAGGCAAAAAAAACAGCAATTTGGACCGGGCCTCTGGTTAATAGGTTAG
The DNA here is from genome assembly GCF_018294505.1 of Triticum aestivum. Lineage (NCBI taxonomy): Eukaryota > Viridiplantae > Streptophyta > Magnoliopsida > Poales > Poaceae > Triticum > Triticum aestivum. Next base: position 703,541,910 of record NC_057807.1, read on the forward strand.
TCCCAAAAATAATATAAAAGTGTATAATAAAGCCCATAAACATCCAAAACAGATAATATAAAAGTATGAATACTTCATAAATTATAGATACGTTGGAGACGTATCAGCATCCGCAAGCTTAATTCCTGCTCGTCCTCGAGTAGGTAAATGATAAAAGAAATAATTTACGAAGTGCGAATGCTAGCAGGTGCACAAGTTTGATCAATGATAATTTCAATCACCTTTTCTAGCATCATTATATGTCATAATAGTAGCTCATCTCATAAAACTTCTCTGGATCAAGTAACAAGCTATTCACATGTTAAAGCATAGACCATAAACTTTCTTGAAAACTAGCAAACTATGTTCTCAGTCATCAAACAATTGCAATTCATCTTATTTTCAGGAAGGGTCTATGTCAGAGCTTTGATTGAGCAAATCCCACATACTCAACTATCATATAGTCTTCCATGGTTGCTACCACTCAAAGCATATTTTTAGAACAAATAGCATCGATCGAACACAGAGAAAGATAGGGGCTTAATGTTTCGCCTCCCAACTTACTTATCATATAGATAATTGTCAACAATAATAATTCATGATCAAATATATTTGAATGGCCATATATGCTTAGATATTTTCTCATCACATTATGCTTGCCAACTAAAGAGTAGGTTGGAATGAGAAGGAATACTACTGACTCTTGCATAGAAGTAAAAGATAGGCCATTCACAGAGGGAAGCAGGGATTTGCAGAGGTGCCAGAGCTCGAAGCTTTTACACAGAGATGAAAATAATTTTGAGAGGTATGCTTTCATTGTCAACATAACAACCAAGAGTTCCCAATATCTTCCATACTAGATACATTATAGGCGGTTACCAAACAGAAAGGTAAATATTTTACTCCCCCTCCACCAACAATCACACTCCACGGCTTGTCCGAAAGAACAGGTGCCGTCCAACTATCAACAATCCTGGGGGAGTTTTGTTTAAATTATTTGCGATTTGTTTTTGATCTTTTGATCATAGGACTGGGCATCCCAGTTACCAGCCATTTTTCTCGTGAATGATGAGCGGAGTCCACTCATCGTGAGAATAACCCACCTAGCATGGAAGATACTGACAGCCGCTAGTCGCTACATGAGCGATTCGGGCATACAAAACAGATTATTATTTGAAGGTTTAGAGTTTGGCACATGCAAATTTACTTGGAACGGCAGGTAAATACCGCATATAGGTAGATATGGTGGACACTCATGGAAGAAACTTGGTTCAAGGAATTTGGATGCACAAGCAGTATTCCCTCTTAATACAAATATTTTGGCTAGCAAAGGATTCTAAATAGCAAGCACCACATGTTGGAGGATCTATAAAAATATAACTTCTATACAAATATACCCAAGCATAACTCATTATGTTGTCTTCCTTGTCCAATTTCAACTAATTTTCTCAGGTTTGAAAATAATTAATGGGGCTCACAATCATAGAAGATGTCTAAGATAGTATATTTATATGTGAAATCTCTCTTCCTTTAATATTCTTTCATGAATTGTTCAAGTGACCAATACAATGTTTGCTAACCTTCAATAAATTTACCACCTCTACTTCTTAGATGTGAAGTCATTACTCCCCATGGGATAAGCATACGAAACATATATAATTTCAGATTTATGATATTCAAATCAATCAACCATTTACTCATAGGATATAAGTGAAGCACACGAGTAAATGACAAACTACTCCAAAAAGATATAAGTGAAGATCAATGAGTAGTTAAATAATTATGTAGCTATGTGAAGACTCTTTCTCATTGAAGAATTTCAGATCTTGAGATTTTATTCAAACAACAAGCAAAACAAAACAAATGACGCTCCAAGCAAAACTCATATCATGTGGTGAATAAAAATATAGCTCCAAGTAAAGTTACCGGTGAACGAAGACGAAGGAGGGGATGCCATCCGGGGCATCCCCAAGCTTAGGCTCTTGGTTGTCCTTGAATATTACATTGCGGTGCATTGGAGTTCTGCCGGTCTAACCTGACGTCTACTTCAAGTCTCCTGGATTGCGTTTGTTCCAAAAATAACTGTCCCGAAGGTTTCATTCCGTTTGGACTCCGTTTGATATTCCTTTTCTGCGAAACACTGAAATAGGCAAAAAAAACAGCACTTTGGACTGGGCCTCCGGTTAAAAGGTTAGTCCCAAAAATAATATAAAAGTGTATAATAAAGCCCATAAACATCCAAAACAGATAATATAATAGTATGAATACTTCATAAGTTATAGATACGTTGGAGACGTGTCACGGGCCCTTAAGCACTTTAATAGAGCCGAAAGAAAAAAGAACACCGAGTGGTCTTTCTCGGTGTGGGTGTCATGCTCTTTTTTGGTTGAGCTACAAGATAGCAATGGCCTCTAGTTCGTCAAGAATTTTGTGGACAAGCATAACCATCTGTTTGTCCCTGCTGACCTGGCTGCCTACTTATCGACTCATCGTAGAATGACTCATGCGCAAAAGGTCGATGTCATCGAGTATGCTGTCGGTGGACTTCGAACACATCAGATTATGAATGTAATGGAGAAGAACGCCGGATGTCCCGACAAGCTTGGATTTATAGATCGGAACCTATATAACCATGTTTCAATACAGAAGTAGCACAAGATAGAAGGTAGTGATGCCAGATATTTGCTGACATATATGCTAGCACAGAGAAGAGCAGACCCCGAATTCAAATACACAACAGACAGCGAAGGCCATTTGAGGAACATATTCTGGGCTGATTCACAATCCCGGGTTGACTATGTTGCCGTTGGTGGTGTCCTGTTGTTCAACAGTACTTATCGGTCTAACAAGTACATGCTTCCATTTGTCCCATTTGTGGTCTGAACCATCACTGCAACACAACTTTTTTGGGGTTGGTCTAGTGTCAGACGAGACAGTTGCATCATACCAGTGGCTTTTCTTCATGTATTTTTGGAGGCAACGTCCCAGATGCCACCCATTTCAGCAATCGCCGATGGGGATGGTTTGATGGCTAAAGCAATAGCTATTGTCTGGACCGGAATAGATCACCATTTGTGCACATGGCATATCAAGGAGAATATGGTGATGAACCTCTGGAAGAAAAAGTTGGAGGAATTTAGGAAATTCATTTACTGTCGTTGGGATGTTGATGAGTTTGACGAAAAATAGGAGGCTTATAAGGTTCGGTTCAAAATAAAACCATGGGTTAACAGGATGTACGAGCTGAGATATAAATGGGTTGCGGCATACACAAAGGGTAGATATTTCCTAGGTATGGTGAGTAATCAGAGGAGTGAGTTTCTCAACTCAAGGCCTCATGTGCGCCTGAACAGGAAGATGTAAGTTGTTGATTACTTGTAGCATGTTGAGCACCATGTATCCATAATGTGTAAGAATGAAGCAGCATTAGACGCAGTAGCATCACATACGATACCCTTCAGTAAGCTGAGTGCACACCCTCTGGAGATTGCTGCCTCTTATATTTATACTCTTGTGATGTTTCTAGAGGTAAAGCCTCAGATTGTCGAAGGAACAAATTGGCAGGTCACAGATCGGGCGGGGTATGATGGTTTGGTCAAGTATGGAGTTTTGCACAAACTCCCATACGATAAAGTCCCATATGCCAAGGATGTTAGAGAATTGCAAGGTAAGGATGGTAAGGGCTCGGATGCTAAGGTTCCTACAGTCTTGGAAGGTAAGGATGGTAAGGACTTGCATGAAAATAAACTTGGATGGTAAGGATCCCAATGACTTTGAAGGTAAGGACGGTGTGGACTTGGATGCAAAAAACCTGGATGGTATGGATCCCAATGACTTGGAAGGTAAGGATGGTAAGTAGTTGGATGCAAAAAAGTTGGATGCACAAGGCTTGGATGCTAAGTCTGTGGATGTTCAGATTAGCAAGAATGGATGCTGCAACTTGTAAATGTTGAAAGTTGAAAAGCGAGGATTACCCATGCACACATATATTTTGCATTCTGGATCATCTTGGTGTACGCACATTTCCAAAAAAATTGAGAAGAAAAGTTGGACAATGCATGCCAAGCTAGTGTTCCCTTCTTCGAGGACTATGAATACTAATGTATGGTTTGATCACATGAATACGTATCATCAACTACACAACTTGGCTAGTGACGCTTTATTCCCAACCGCAGCTAGCGATTCACAGTCAGAACAGGTGATGCGGTTCCTCTGGAATATATTGGTTGATGGAGAAAAAACTGATTTGGATGAAGGCCAGAAATCATTTGTTCCTTTGTCGGCATACTACTATGCTTCTTGCGAATGATGCACTAATGACATGGAAAATCCAATCAAAATTGTTCCAAAAGAGAGACCAACTACCGAAGAATCCAACCAGATAATTAAATCTAGGCGCGAGCGGATGAGAGGAAAAAAGCAATGAAATTAGTGCACACGTTTATCTCATTTCTCATTTCCATACATGCTTACAGTGTTAGTATGTTCTCTGGGAGAGTATTCACACATTTTTCTTCAATTTACGCAGCATTTTTTTGGAGAAATCAAAGGGCACATGGAGGAGGAAGCGAAAAGAGAATGACTTGGAGATAGAAGAAGAGACAGATTCAGATACATAAGAAGAGGAAGATTCCGATATAGAAGAAGAGGAAGATTCAAATACAGAAGAAGAGAATATTTGGATGTAGAAGATGATGGGCTGAGTAGGGCTAGGAAGAGACCATTGAAGGATGGTAGGCTGCAAAAGGTTACGAAGAGACCATTCAAGGATGGTGGGCTGCAGAATGGTAGGAAGAAACCATTGGAGGATGCAGAAGAAGATTATGCAAAACCAAACAAGTGGACATTTAGCACAATTATGCGTAGTTAAACATGCTTTCGAATGTTGGCTGCCTATTCATCTTTGTTCAATCAATCTATGTATCATCATAAAATTTAATCTTGCAAATAACCGCCTCGATTCTTCCGAACCGTTCTTCATCTTCAGTCGTCGGTCTTGAAAACTGGTTCAACAAATCTTCTCATCTTCGATCTTGAGGATCGCCGAAATGCATTCGACGAGTTTACACATCGGGTATCCGAGGAGCCCCTTTAAGTTTCCGGCCTTTATCAATGCCTTGTTATTTTTATGCCACACCTCGGGTTTGAAGTTGTTCCCGGGCGGCAGCGTCCTCTTGCGTCCGAGCTCCAACGCCGGACTGCATTCGAGGTATCGTTTGCAGCCGAGCACCAATGCCGGACTGCTTCCAAGCTCTAACGCCGGAATGTATCCGAGCTCCAACGCCGGACTATGTATCCGAGCTCCAACGCCGGACTGTATACGAGCTCCAACGCCGGACTATGTATCCGAGCTCCAACGCCGGACTGTATGCGAGGTGTCGTAAATCACCTTGGTTCAAAGAAGTTTGAAGGAGTTTAGCCGAGCTTAATGCCGGAAATGCCCTCTATGGAGCCAGCCACTAGCGCCCGAGCTTTATGCCGGACTGCCTCCGAGGTGGTGCACCACCCCGAATGTGGGCCGATTTTTGTCAATATTTTTGATTGGTGCAATTTATTCTCTGCCGAGATACATAGCCAGTAGCCCTCAAGGTGGGTATCGGTCTAAAACCAGTGATGCGCATGAAGGATGACATAAGACCGCTGATCCCCGTAGCCGCTGAGACTCAGGTTGATTTGCAAAATCGGTCTAACGATCAAGTCCTAGCTCGGCAGAATACTTCGGGACACAAAAAGCGACGTGCTTAGTCCTCAAGACTCAGTTTGGGTGCGGCTGACCAACCTGAGGATCAAAATCTCCTCGGAGACTGTATTACACTTAAAATTTTCTGCATTGGCAGGCAATGCAGTAGCCCCCGAGACACTGGTCGGGTGGCAACACGAGATCAGGGGATCGATGTGCCCCTTTAATATTTGTAAATAATAAGCCCGAAGCCCAGTAGCCCCCGAGCCTTAATGCGGGCACGGGTGGCCGAATTAAGGATTGATATCCATAGTAAAATCACAAATTATGTGTAATGACTCTATGTATCCAAGTACTTTACGTTATTAATGCTCGTATCCGCATTGTACAAAACTTTGTTGACCGACCATCGGCTTCCACCTCCTCGGCCAATAGCCGAGGAGTGTTTGTCCTACTTTATAAAGCCTTTATGAGGGCAAAGATTTACAACAAACAAGGCAATCTGGCCATATGGTTTTATAAACAAACGTACGCGGAGAGACATTTTATATTACTGTTAACAGAAGAAATGTCTTCCAAAGAAAATAGTCCCGCTATCGGTTCCTTTCTTTGGGTTGTCATGCTAAGCATGATCATGAAACCTTAGCTCCGATGTAAGAGCAAAATATCGAGGATTTAGTTTGGGAGGCCAGTTAATAGCCCCCGGTAGTGTTTGGCGACAGTCGAGGTCAAGCCGTAAACACTAGGGCCATTGTTATGAATGGCCTGTCGTTCAACACCGTCATCGGATCGCTGACCAGTTTACGCTTATTGTGACAGTCAGTTTCGGCTTTCTCCACTGAGGTGCTTAACCATGTGAGCTGGAAGCACAATCGCAGTGGTTCTCCCTTTGCACACCTAGCCGAACAAAGCGGAACGTAGGAGGCAAGCGCAGGAGCCGGGCAACCCAACTATTAACCGAAGACACAATTCGAAACCGATGCATATATAGCAATATCCGAGAATGTTTTTGCCGAATCTCTAAAGGTGTCCGGCGTTGCACTGCGAGACTTGTGCTGAAAACACACAAATAGTTTAAAAAGTGCCATAAGCTTGGAAAACCAAAAAACGTCAGTAAAAACTTGACGTCCGAACGAGATCAAGTGTTCGTGCCAATCCGAAATTGGCCTTAGCAGAAGAAGTGCTTCTGTCGTGCTTTAACATGATACATCCTCTCTCGAGACTTCAAGCGGGTCAGCCTACGGCTTCAACCTCCTATCCCGAGGGCGGAGTACTTCTCATTAGGCCAGTTTAGCAAACTAAACTCTAGCGGCTTTGAGAGAGAAATTAGGCTCCCCTGCTAGTGACCACACCCTCGTGTCGAAAAAAGGAGTGATAGATAATAATAATAATAAAACTTTGCAACGACTAAGAAGAGGAACACTTATCATAAAATGGCTCATATAAATTTAAGAGCCCCCAAGTGACTTGGATAAAAGAATGATTGCATGTACCGAAGTACTTATATCTTATCTATGTTCAACCGAACTTTAAACGCGTCTTAATCGACCGTCGGCTTCTCCCTCTTCGGTCAAGGACCGAAAAGTGTTATGTACTCCATCTGTCAAGAATATCGACGGTGTTTCCAATAACCAGGCAATCAGGCCATAAGGCTGTGACAGACAAAGCGCGCTCAGGGAACTTATGCTATATTACTACGAAGTGTAAGAAGCATCTTCGAAGAAAATAGTACCCCCACCGATACCTTTCTTGGGTTCTCATTGTTATTATGAGACTTGTGCAATAGAATTTTTGTACTCATGATTTCAATTGTGTGCCGACCATCATTGAAAACTATAAGAGCGCTAGCTTTCGGCTTCACCCAGTCTGAGGTCCGGCTCGGATGACCCGATCGTGACAATCGCAGAGGTGCTCCCTTTACTCCCTAGCCGAACAATCGGAAATGTAGGGGTAAACACAGGAGCGAGGCAACCCAGCTTGCAGATCGCTTAAGTCAATATGGTGCATATTGTGGCGTAATACACGAACAAGGAACGAAGCCGTACAAGTATAATCATATGCAAGAGGAAAAGCTTCATGAAGGAAGCCCCCAAATGAATTGGGTATTTGAATTTATGCGTCATAAACAAAGTTTGGACAAGAAAAATTTTTACAAGCAACATTTTTCCAAAAAAGTATAATGCTTGGTCGAACCAAACACAAGTTAGAAATTAAAGCTTTGAGCATGAAAGCGACTTAGCTGGTTAATGTGTTCGGTATTGATGACGCGGTCCGAGCTTGATACGGGACAAGGCTCCATCCCCCAAGCCGTTTCCAAGGTGGCGGAGCGGAGAGCTCGACACGTCGAAGTGGTGACATAGCACGGTCAATGCAGACCGGCAGAGTGACGCCGAAGTCCCCAGATCATTTTCCTGTGCACAAAAAATGGTGCAAACTGGAGATAATAGTAATAATGATAAAAAAATCGTTGCATAATAAATAATTTATGCAAAGTGAGTAATAAAAGAAATATGGCTGGCGCCAAAGTCACGGGTCGGTCCGAGCTCCGGATGCGGCGTTCGCCGGACTATGTACGGAAACTGACCGAACCACCATGCGACTATCGTTAATGCGGCCACCATTTGATAGACCTGGTTTTTTTGTTGTAGCAATCCGAAGGAAGGTGATTCCCAAAATTGGGACTCGATCCGTGCACCCATTGCCTGATGGGCGATAAAACGACAGCATGGCAATGCTGGCAAAGGTTGGCACGCCGAGGCAAAGCCCTCGGTCCAGCTAACGTGACGGAGCTGGTCGGCTAGTGACGCCGAAGTGTCCGGAGTAGGTTGATGAAGAGATGGCGAAGCCCCCGGTCCAGCCGAGATGTCGAAGTAGGTCGGCGTGATGGACACCAGCTTGAAGAAGCAATAGTGCGACCCTGCCGATGCAGGTCGTGACGTGGTTGATGCCAGCTTGATGAAGCGACCGTGCGGCGATGCCGGTATGCCCGCTCCGTGTAAATCCGTGGGGCGGCGATGTTGGTAATGATTTATCCTTCGCCATGCCGGACTCTTGTTCGGCTTGCCGAGATGATGATCCGAAGAAGTTGAGCTCGGCTCAACAAAGTGACGACGTGTCTAGCGCAGGTCGGCAGCCGTGGAGCAATATTGCCGGACTGGTTTGACACCAGCATGATATTGAAGATCATGTTCAAAAGATTTTAAAGTTAGTGGGATGTGTTCGGGAACAAAACACAATACCCCATACAAAACTTCCTTCAAAAAGGATGTCTGAAATCCCGTTTGTAAAAAGGACGAACTCGCGTCGGATTTGTTTTCGCGCAGAAAACAGATCTGAAAAGTGATGCACTAATCGGAAGGTTCCCGGAGTTTGGACGGTCGGATCGAGCTGACATTTTGAGGGGTGGTAGATACAGGAATTCCGCGGTCGATCAACGGTTGGATCTTCCGCACGAGGTACGAGGTAGAAGCTGGACACCACGCCCTAAACTCGTCCAGATTTGACAGGGCTCCGGTATATCGTAGATTGTCGGAGATTCCTCCATCGAAACTCGACGAAATTTAGCGTGGCTGTTGTAGACGTAATTCCGCACTATTCCAGCGAAGCAATCGTTAAACCGACGCTCGAGGACGCGGTGACGGCGGATACAAGTTCGCTGTCCAGAAAAACAGCACGGTCGCCCGAGGGCAATGTTGACGTTGAGCCCCGGGGCTCCCTGGACGATTCCTCCATGATCTTGATAGAGATTGGAGCTGATATTGATGAAGGCCCTCATCCGAACATGACGATCGGAGGTAGGGCGCAGTCCTTGGTCGAACCAAGGTGACCAGTCAAGCTGGTGACGAAGATGCCGAAGTCGCAGTTGATCTGCAGACGAGCCATCGACCCTTTGCCGAACACACATCGGATCTCTCAATGAAAGCACCAATGTCGGTGTCAAAACCGGCGGATCTCGGGTAGGGGGTCCCGAACTGTGCGTCTAGGCTGATGGTAACAGCAGACAAGGGACACGATGTTTTTACCCAGGTTCGGGCCCTCTCGATAGAGGTAAAACCCTACTCCTGCTTGATTAATATTGATGATATGGGTAGTACAAGAGTAGATCTACCACGAGATCAGAGAGGCTAAACCCTAGAAGCTAGCCTATGGTATGATTGTTGTTCGTGTCTATCGACTAGTCTGGCCTCGGTTTATATAATGCACCAGAGGCCTAGGATAACAAGAGTCCTAGCCGAATACGCCGGTGGGGAGGAGTCCTTGTCTTGATCGCCAAGTCTTGTGGAATCTTCCTTGTATGCGGCAGCTGTCCGGACTGGCCCATGAGTATACGGCCATGGGGGTCCTCGGCCCAATCTAACAGATCGGGAGATGACGTGGTGAGTATCCCCTAGTCCAGGACACCGTCAGATTGACAACCCGTTGTTTGCGTTGGGTGCAAGGATTTTTTTTATTTTGTCTGCAGGTGCTGCTAACGAGGTGTTGCATGGTTCTCCTACTGCATCATCCTCTCATCTTCGATTATATCCCAACGCAACTCACAAGTAGAAAGGACGTGTGCCCTCACTAAATATTCTTCCTCCAATTCAATATCATCCACTAAGATGATGCATTGTTGGGCATACAAAATGGAGAGCTTAAAATTATGTATAAGTAACTGAATGTACATAGAAAATGGTTGGAACAACTCTGCTGGAATCTAAATGTAGGGCATTATTTAATTATAGTACATTATGTGGTAATTTGGGTCTTGTTGTCAATATTTATTTTGGAGATAAGCACAACTCCAATACAGTATCTAGTTAGGTACAAAGTAAAGCTCATAATTACTATATGTGTACAATTGGTTCCCTGCCTGATCCATGTAAAAGAACATCTAAAAAATCAATTGAGAAAGTATCATCGCTTCCTTGCTTATTTATTGAAACTGAATCTCTTTCAATTTGGTTAGGGCAACAATATGGATTCTGATAATCATTTTCTGTTTGAGATATTTCTGTTTTCAAATGCTTCTTTTAAAGGACCATGTTCAAATGACTAACATGTGTTCTGTGGCCAAGCTATTTAACTTCTTGATTGAGGTGTTGATGGGCTGTAACTATTTGCCACTCTGAAGATCGAAAGTGTTGTTTCTTCAGGTAACATAGTACTGAGGTAAAATGATGAGAAGAATCCACACTGATGTCATTGTTTGCACAGTAAAATTACTTTCTGATACAGAGATCTTATTGTTATATGTGGAGATATTTTATAATGATACTTCCCTTTTGTTGGAAATATGCCCTAGAGGCAAAAATAAATTAGTTATTATTATATTTCCTTGTTCATGATAATCGTTTATTATCCATGCTATAATTGTATTGATAGGAAACTCAGATACATGTGTGGATTCATAGACAACACCATGTCCCTAGTAAGCCTCTAGTTGACTAGCTCGTTGATCAACAGATGGTTACGGTTTCCTGACCATGGACATTGGATGTCGTTGATAACGGGATCACATCATTAGAAGAATGATGTGATGGACAAGACCCAATCCTAAGCCTAGCACAAAGATCGTAGTTCGTATGCTAAAGCTTTTCTAATGTCAAGTATCTTTTCCTTAGACCATGAGATTGTGTAACTCCCGGATACCGTAGGAATGCTTTGGGTGTACCAAACGTCACAACGTAACTGGCTGACTATAAAGGTGCACTACAGGTATCTCCGAAAGTGTCTGTTGGGTTGGCACGAATCGAGACTGGGATTTGTCACTCCGTGTAAACAGAGAGGTATCTCTGGGCCCACTCGATAAGACATCATCATAATGTGCACAATGTGACCAAGGGGTTGATCACGGGATGATGTGTTACGGAACGAGTAAAGAGACTTGCCGGTAACGAGATTGAACAAGGTATCGGGATACCGACGATCGAATCTCGGGCAAGTACAATACCGTTAGACAAAGGGAATTGTATACGGGATCAATTGAGTCCTTGACATCGTGGTTCATCCGATGAGATCATCGTGGAACATGTGGGAGCCAACATGGGTATCCAGATCCCGCTGTTGGTTATTGACCGGAGAACGTCTCGGTCATGTCTACATGTCTCCCGAACCCGTAGGGTCTACACACTTAAGGTTCGATGACGCTAGGGTTATAAAGGAAGTTTGTATGTGGTTACCGAATGTTGTTCGGAGTCCCGGATGAGATCCCGGACGTCACGAGGAGTTCCGGAATGGTCCGGAGGTAAAGATTTATATATAGGAAGTCCTGTTTTGGTCACCGGAAAAGTTTCGGGTTTTTCTGGTAACGTACCGGGACCACCGGGAGGGTCCCGGGGGTCCACCAAGTGGGGCCACTAACCCCGGAGGGCTGCATGGGCCAAGTGTGGGAGGGAACCAGCCCCAGGTGGGCTGGTGCGCCCCCCACAAGGGGCCCAAGGCGAAAGGGAGAGTGGGAGGGGGCAAACCCTAGGGCAGATGGGCCCTAAGGCCCACCCCAGGCGCGCCTCCCCTCTCTTCCCCTCTTGGCCGCCCCCCCAACTCCCATCTAGGGCTGGCCGCACCCCTTGGGGTGGGAAACCCTAAAGGGGGCGCAGCCCCCCTTCCCCCCTATATATACTTGAGGTTTTGGGCTGCCATACACATGAGAACTTCTCCCTCTATTGGTGCAGCCCTGCCTCTCCTCCTCCTCCTCTCCCGTGGTGCTTGGCGAAGCCCTGCTGGATTGCCACGCTCCTCCACCACCACCACGCCGTTGTGCTGCTGCTGGATGGAGTCTTCCTCAACCTCTCCCTCTCTCCTTGCTGGATCAAGGCGTGGGAGACGTCACCGGGCTGTACGTGTGTTGAACGCGGAGGTGCCGTCCGTTCGGCACTAGGATCTCCGGTGATTTGGATCACGACGAGTACGACTCCTTCAACCCCGTTCTCATGAACGCTTCCGCTTAGCGATCTACAAGGTTATGTAGATGCACTCTCCTTCCCTCGTTGCTGGTTTCTCCATAGATAGATCTTGGTGACACGTAGGAAAATTTTGAATTTCTGCTACGTTCCCCAACAGTGGCATCATGAGCTAGGTCTATTGCGTAGATTCTTTGCACGAGTAGAACACAAAGTAGTTGTGGGCGTTGATGTTGTTCAATATGCTTACCGTTACTAGTCCAATCTTGTTTCGACGGTATTGTGGGATGAAGCGGCCCGGACCAACCTTACACGTACTCTTACGTGAGACAGGTTCCACCGACTGGCATGCACTTGGTGCATAAGGTGGCTAGCGGGTGCCAGTCTCTCCCACTTTAGTCAGAACGGATTCGATGAAAAGGGTCCTTATGAAGGGTAAATAGCAATTGGCATATCACGTTGTGGTTTTGCGTAGGTAAGAAACGTTCTTGCTAGAAACCCATAGCAGCCACGTAAAACATGCAAACAACAATTAGAGGACGTCTAACTTGTTTTTGCAGGGTATGCTATGTGATGTGATATGGCCAAGAAGAATGTGATGAATGATATGTGATGTATGAGATTGATCATGTTCTTGTAATAGGATTCACGACTTGCATGTCGATGAGTATGACAACCGGCAGGAGCCATAGGAGTTGTCTTTATTTATTGTATGACCTGCGTGTCATTAAACAACGCCATGTAATTACTTTACTTTATTGCTAACCGGTAGCCATAGTAGTAGAAGTAATAGTTGGCGAGACAACTCCATGAAGACACGATGATGGAGATCATGATGATGGAGATCATGGTGTCATGCCGGTGACGATGATGATCATGGAGCCCCGAAGATGGAGATCAATGGAGCTATATGATATTGGCCATATCATGTCACTACTATATAATTGCATGTGATGTTTATTATGTTTATGCATCTTGTTTACTTAGAACGACGGTAGTAAATAAGATGATCCCTTACAACAATTTCAAGAAGTGTTCTCCCCTAACTGTGCACCGTTGCTAAAGTTCGTCGCTTCTAAGCACCACGTGATGATCGGGTGTGATGGATTCTTACGTTCACATACAACGGGTGTAAGACAGATTTACACACGCGAAACACTTAGGGTTAACTTGACGAGCCTAGCATGTACAGACATGGCCTCGGAACACAGAGACCGAAAGGTCGAGCATGAGTCGTATAGTAGATACGATCAACATGAAGATGTTCACCGATGATGACTAGTCCGTCTCACGTGATGATCGGACACGGCCTAGTTGACTCGGATCATGTAATCACTTAGATGACCAGAGGGATGTCTATCTTAGTGGGAGTTCATAAGATGAACTTAATTATCTTGAACATAGTCAAAAGACCTTTTGCAAATTATGTCGTAAGCTCGCGCTTTAGTCCCACTATTTAGATATGTTCCTAGAGAAAATATAGTTGAAAGTTGAAAGTAGCGATTATGCGGACAGTAGAAAGCTTATGTCCTTAATGCACCGCTCAGTGTGCTGAACCCCAAACGTCGTTTGTGGATGTTGCGAACATCGGACATACACGTTTTGATAACTACGTGATAGTTCAGTTAAACGGTTTAGAGTTGAGGCACGAAAGACGTTTTTCGAAATGTCGCGGAACATATGAAATGTTTCGAGGGCTGAAATTAGGATTTCAGGCTCGTGCCCACGTCAAGAGGTATGAGACCTCCGACGATTTTCTTAGCCTACAAACTAAGGGAGAAAAGCTCAACCGTTGAGCTTGTGCTCAGATTGTCTGAGTACAACAATCACTTGAATCGAGTGGGAGTTGATCTTCCAGATGAGATAGTGATGTTTCTCCAAAGTCATTGCCACCAAGCTGCTAGAGCTTCGTGATGAACTATAACATATCAAGGATAGAGATGATGATCCTTGAGGTGTTCGCGTTGTTTGACATCGCGAAAGTAAAAATCAAGAAGGAGCATCAATTGTTGATGGTTGGTGAAACCACTAGTTTCAAGAAGGGCAAGGGCAATAAGGGACACTTCATGAAACGGCAAATCAGTTGCTGCTCCAGTGAAGAAACCCAAGGTTGAACCCAAACCCGAGACTAAGTGCTTCTGCAATAAGGGGAACAGCCACTGGAGCAGAATTACCCTAGATACTTGGTAGATAAGAAGGCTGGCAAGGTCGATAGAAGTGTATTGGATATACATTAAGTTATTGTGTATTTTACTAGTACTCCTAGTAGCACCAGGGTATTAAATACCGGTTCGGTTGCTAAGTGTTAGTAACTCGAAATAAAAGGCTAGAGAATAAACGGAGACTAGCTAAAGGAGAGCTGACGATATGTGTTGGAAGTGTTTCCAATTTTGATGTGATCAAACATCGCACGCTCCCTCTACCATCAAGATTAGTATTAAACCAGAATAATTATCATTTGGTGTTTGCGTTGAGCATAGACATGATTGGATTATGTCTATCGCAATACGGTTATTCATTTAAGGAGAATAATGGTTACTCTATTTATTTGAATAATACCTTCGATGGTCTTGCACCTAAATAAATGGTTTATTGAATCTCGATCATAGTGATACACATTTTCATGCCAAAAGTATAAGATAGTAATGATAGTACCACTTACTTGTGGCACTGCCATGTAAGTCATATTGGTGTAAAACGCATGAAGAAGCTCCATGTTGATGGATCTTTGGACTCACTCGTTTTGAAAAATTTGAGACATGCGAACCATGTCTATTGGTGTGTACGCATGAAGAAACTCCATGCAGATGGATCGTTTGGACTCACTTGATTTTGAATCACTTGAGATATGCAAAACATACCACATGGGCAAGATGACTGAAAAGCCTCGGTTTCAGTAAGATGGAACAAGATAGCAACTTGTTGGAAGTAACACATTTTGATATGTGTAGTCCAATGAGTGCTGAGGCATGCAGTGAGTATCGTTATGTTCTTACTTCACAGATGATTCGAGTAGATGTTGAGTATATTTACTTGATGAAACACAAGTCTGAATTATTAAATGGTTCAAGTAATTTCAGAGTGAAGTTTAAGATCTTCGTGACAAGAGGATAGAATGTCTATGATATGATCATAGAGACGAATATCTGAGTTACGAGTTTTGGCACACAATTAAGACATTGTGCAAATTGTTTCACAATTAATACCGCCTGGAACACCATAGTGTGATGGTGTGTCCGAACATCATAGTTGCACTCTATTGGATATAGTGCGTACCATGATATCTCTTATCGAATTACCACTATCGTTCATGGGTTAGGCATTAGAGACAACCGCACTCACTTTAATGGGGCACCACGTAATTCCGTTGAGACGACACCGTTTGGAGAAACCTAAGTTGTCGTTTTTTAAAAGTTTGGGGCTGCGACGCTTATGTGGAAAAGTTTCAGGTTGATAAGCTCGAACCCAAAGCGGACAAAATGCACCTTCATAGGACACCCAAAACAGTTGGGTATACCTCCTAATTCAGATCCGGAAGCAATAGGGATTGTTTCTTGAATCGGGTCCTTTCTCGAGGAAAAGTTCGTCTCGAAAAGTTGAGTGGGAGGATGGTGGAGACTTGATGAGGTTATTGAACCATCACTTCAACTAGTGTGTAGCAGGGCACAGGAAGTTGTTCCCGTGGCACCTACACCAATTGAAGTAGAAGCTTATGATAGTGATCATGAAGTTCGGATCAAGTCACTGACGTACCTCGTAGGGTGACAAGGATGCGTACTACTTCAGAGTGGTACGCAATCCTGTCTTGAAGGTCATGTTGCTAGACAACAATGAACCTACGAGCTATGGAGGAGCAATGATGGGCCCATATTCCAACAAATGGTTAGAAGCCATGAAATCCGAGATAGGATCCATGTATCAGAACAAAGCATGGCCTTTGGTGGACTTGCCCGATGATCGGCGAGCCATTGAGATAAATGGATCTTTAAGAAAAAGACGGACAAAGACGGTAATGTCACCGTCTATGAAGCTAGACTTGTGGCGAAGAGTTTTTCACAAGTTCAAGGAGTTGACTACGATGAGATTTTCTCATCCGTAGCGATGCTTAAGTCCGTCGGAATCATGTTAGCATTAGCTGCATTTATGAAATCTGGCAGATGGATGTCAAAACGAGTTTCCTTACCAGTCTTCGTAAGGAAAGGTTGTATGTGATACAATCAGAAAGTTTTTGTCGATCCTAAGGATGCTAAAAGGTATGCTGGCTCCAGCGATCCTTCTAAGGACTGGAGTAAGCATCTCGGAGTTGGAATGTGCGCTTTGATGAGATGATCAAAGATTTTGGGTTTATACAAAGTTTATGAGAAACTTATATTTCCAAAGAAGTGAGTGGGAGCACTATAGAATTTCTGATGAGTATATGTTGTTGACATATTGTTGATCAGAAATGATGTAGAATTTCTGGAAAGCATACAGGGTTATTTGAAAGGTGTTTTTCAATAGAAAACCTGGATTAAGCTACTTGAACATTGAGCATCAAGATCTATAAGGATAGATCAAAAACGCTTAATGGTACTTTCAAATGAGCATATACCTTGACATGATCTTGAAGGTGTTCAAGATGGATCAGTCAAAGAAGGAGTTCTTGCCTGAGATGTAAGGTATGAAGTTAAGACTTAAAGCTCGACCACGGCAGAACAGAGAGAAAGGACGAAGGTTGTCCCCTATGCCTTAGACGTAGGCTCTACAGTATGCTATGCTGTGTACCGCACCGGAAGTGTGCCTTGCCATGAGTCAGTCAAGGGGTACAAGAATGATCCAGGAATGGATCATTGGACAGCGGTCAAAATTGTCCTTGGAGTAAATAAGGACATGTTTCTCGATTATGGAGGTGATAAAGAGTTCGGCGTAAAGGGTTACGTCGATGCAAGCTTTAACACCTATCCGAATGACTCTGAGTAGCAAAACGGATACGAATAGTGGAGCAACCATTTGGAATAAGCTTCAAGTGGAGCGTGGAAGCAGCATTTACAATATGACATAGAGAATTGCAAAGTACATACGGATCTGAATACTGCAGACCCGTTGAATAAAACCTCTCTCACAAGCAAAACATGATCAAACCCCAGAACTCATTGAGTCTTAATCACATGATGATGTGAACTAGTTTAATGACACTGGTAAACTCTTTGGATGTTGGTCACATGGTGATGTGACCTGTGAGTGTTAATCACATGGCGATGTGAACTAGATTATTGACTCTAGTGCAAGTGGGAGACTGTTGGAAATATGCCATAGAGGCAATAATAAATTAGTTATTATTATATTTCCTTGTTCATGCTAATCGTTTATTATCCATGCTATAATTGTATTGATAGGAAACTCAGATACATGTGTGGATTCATAGACAACACCATGTCCCTAGTAAGCCTCTAGTTGACTAGCTCGTTGATCAACAGATGGTTGCGGTTTCGTGACCATGGACATTGGATGTCGTTGATAACGGGATCACATCATTAGAAGAATGATGTGATGGACAAGACCCAATTCTAAGCCTAGCACAAAGATCGTAGTTCGTATGCTAAAGCTTTTCTAATGTCAAGTATCTTTTCCTTAGACCATGAGATTGTGTAACTCCCGGATACCGTAGGAATGCTTTGGGTGTACCAAACGTCACAACGTAACTGGATGACTATAAAGGTGCACTACAGGTATCTCCGAAAGTGTCTGTTGGGTTGGCACGAATCGAGACTGGGATTTGTCACTCCGTGTAAACGGAGAGGTATCTCTGGGCCCACTCGGTAAGACATCATCATTATGTGCACAATGTGACCAAGGGGTTGATCACGGGATGATGTGTTACGGAACGAGTAAAGAGACTTGCCGGTAACGAGATTGAACAAGGTATCGGGATACCGACGATCGAATCTCGGGCAAGTACAATACCGTTAGACAAAGGGAATTGTATACGGGATCAATTGAGTCCTTGACATCGTGGTTCATCCGATGAGATCATCGTGGAACATGTGGGAGCCAACATGGGTATCCAGATCCCGCTGTTGGTTATTGATCGGAGAACGTCTCGGTCATGTCTACATGTCTCCCGAACCCGTAGGGTCTACACACTTAAGGTTCGATGATGCTAGGGTTATAAAGGAAGTTTGTATGTGGTTACCGAATGTTGTTCGGAGTCCCGGATGAGATCCCGGACGTCACGAGGAGTTCCGGAATGGTCCGGAGGTAAAGATTTATATATGGGAAGTCCTGTTTTGGTCACCGGAAAAGTTTCGGGTTTTTCCGGTAACGTACCGGGACCACCGGGAGGGTCCCGGGGGTCCACCAAGTGGGGCCACTAACCCCGGAGGGCTGCATGGGCCAAGTGTGGGAGGGAACCAGCCCCACGTGGGCTGGTGCGCCCCCCACAAGGGGCCCAAGGCGCAAGGGAGAGTGGGAGGGGGCAAACCCTAGGGCAGATGGGCCCTAAGGCCCACCCCAGGCGCGCCTCCCCTCTCTTCCCCTCTTGGCCGCCCCCCCCAACTCCCATCTAGGGCTGGCCGCACCCCTTGGGGTGGGAAACCCTAAAGGGGGCGCAGCCCCCCTTCCCCCCTATATATACTTGAGGTTTTGGGCTGCCATACACATGAGAACTTCTCCCTCTATTGGTGCAGCCCTGCCTCTCCTCCTCCTCTCCCGTGGTGCTTGGCGAAGCCCTGCTGGATTGCCACGCTCCTCCACCACCACCACGCCGTTGTGCTGCTGCTGGATGGAGTCTTCCTCAACCTCTCCCTCTCTCCTTGCTGGATCAAGGCGTGGGAGACGTCACCGGGCTGTACGTGTGTTGAACGCGGAGGTGCCGTCCGTTCGGCACTAGGATCTCCGGTGATTTGGATCACGACGAGTACGACTCCTTCAACCCCGTTCTCATGAACGCTTCCGCTTAGCGATCTACAAGGGTATGTAGATGCACTCTCCTTCCCTCGTTGCTAGTTTCTCCATAGATAGATCTTGGTGACACGTAGGAAAATTTTGAATTTCTGCTACGTTCCCCAACACCTTTGACCACTGTTCAAAAAATCTTCCGATTCAACGATTTATCTCCCAATTTATCGCTACTCCTGGGGTGACAGATAAGATTATGACTTATCTTTACCGTTTATCATTTGGCCCGATTTATCGCTCTGACAAGCGATTTATCGAGAATCTACTGATAAATCGAGCCTATTCCTAGCACTGTTTTTGCCAAAACTATGTTTATTTGTGTTTTATGGACCTTGTTAAGCATTATGTACCATTGTCCTATTTTGTTTGTCATTACATAAGGATTCAGAGGCTAGTAATCAAGGAAACACTTCTATCCAATATTTTTCTGGTGTTGAATATAGCATATTTTACTGTTGGGAACCTGGGATTTGCAAAAAATGGCCGATAAATAATCGACCGATAAAATTGATTAATCGGCTGATTTCCGATTAATCTCTAATCCTGGGCTAAACGAGACGCTAATGATATAAAAGCGATATCCTCAACATTGCATTTGATAATACAGAAAATGTTTTTATTCTTGTTAATTAGAAATGAATCGATGAGAAGCAATGACCAGGCTGAGTTTCTACTCAACAATTTATGGTTTATCATAAGCCTACTTATGTAGTGTATTTTTCATTAATTCTTTGTGTCCTATGGTTCTGATATTGTTCGATCAGGATTTAGTGTTGATTTGTTAGTAACCACGTGTGAAGCTTAGCTACCATGGATATAAGTTGCATGGATGCGCCTATGTGTAAGGGAACATATTTAAATTTCTAGGCTATGCATTTATTACTTACAAGGGCTCTTTAGATTTCTAGGCTATTGATGACCCACAAGTATAGGGGATCTATCGTAGTCCTTTCGATAAGTAAGAGTGTCGAACCCAACGAGGAGCAGAAGGAAATGATAAGCGGTTTTCAGCAAGGTATTCTCTGCAAGTACTGAAATAAGTGGTAACAGATAGTTTTGTGATAAGGTAAATTGTAATGAGCAACAAGTAACAAGAGTAAATAAAGTGCAGAAAGGTGGCCCAATCCTTTTTGTAGCAAAGGACAAGCCTGGACAAACTCTTATAATAGGAAAAGCCCTCCCGAGGACACATGGGAATATCGTCAAGCTAGTTTTCGTCACGCTCATATGATTCGCGTTCGGTACTTTGATAATTTGACCGGTGCTTGGATGCTGTTCTTACTTGAACAAGCATCCCACCTATGATTAACCTCTATTGCAAGCATCCGCAACTACAACAAAAGAATTATGGTAAACCTAACCATAGCATGAAACATATGGATCCAAATCAGCCGCTTACGAAGCAACGCATAAACTAGGGTTTAAGCTTCTGTCACTCTAGCAACCCATCATCTACTTATTACTTCCCAATGCCTTCCTCTAGGCCCAAATAATGGTGAAGTGTTATGTAGTCGACGTTCACATAACACCACTAGAGGCTAGACAACATACATCTCATCAAAATATCGAACGAATACCAAATTCACATGACTACTAATAGCAAGACTTCTCCCTTGTCCTCAGGAACAAACGTAACTACTCACAAAGCATATTCATGTTCATAATCAGAGGGATAATAATATGCATTGAGGATCTGAACATATGATCTTCCACCAAATAAACCAACTAGCATCAACTACAAGGAGTAATCAACACTACTAACAACCTACTAGCACCAATCCCGGACTTGGAGACAAGAATTGGATACAAGAGATGAACTCGGGTTTGGAGATGAGATGGTGCTGGTGAAGATGTTGATGGAGATTGCCCTCTCCTGACGAGAGGAGCGTTGGTGATGATGATGGTGATGATTTCCCCCTCCCGAAGGGAAGTGTCCCCGGCAGAACAGCTCTGCCGGAGCCCTAGATTGGTTCCGCCAAGGTTCCGCCTCGTGGCGGCGGAGTCTCGTCCCGAAAGGTTGCTTCCTATTTTTTTCTCATCGAAAGACTTCATATAGGGGAAGATGGGCATCAGAGAACCAGGGGGCCCACGAGGTAGGGGGGCCCGCCCCAGGGGGGGCGCGTGTTGGGGAACGTTGCGGAAAATTAAATTTTTTTCTACGGTTTCACCAAGATCCATCTATGAGTTCATCTAAGCAACGAGTCAAGGGAGTGAGTTTGCATCTACATACCACTTGTAGATCGAGTGCGGAAGCGTTCAATGGGATGGTGATGATGGAGTCGTACTCGCCGTGATTCGGATCACCGATGACCAAGTGTTGAACGGACAGCACCTCCGCGTTCAACACACATACGGTACGGACGACGTCTCCTCCGTCTTGATCCGGCAAGGGGGAAGGAGAGGTTGAAGAAGAGAGCTCCAACGGCAGCACGACGGCGTGGTGTTGTTGGTGCAGCAGTACTCCGACAGGGCTTCGCCAAGCACGTACGGAGGAGGAGAGGTGTTGGGGAGGGGAGGGGCTGCGCCTTGGCTTGGGTTGCGGCTTCCCCCTCCCCCCCTCCCTTTATATAGGCCCCCGGGGGGGGCGCCGGCCCTTGGGGATCCCATCTCCCAAGGGGGCGGCGGCCAAGGGGGGTGGAGTGCCCCCCAAGGCAAGTGGGGCGCCCCCCCACCCTAGGGTTTCAACCCTAGGCGCAGGGGGTGGGCCAAGGGGGGCGCACCAGCCCACTATGGGCTGGTTCCCCTCCCCACTTCAGCCCATGGGGCCCTCCGGGATGTGTGGCCCCACCCGATGGACCCCCGGGACCCTTCCGGTGGTCCCGGTACAATACCGGGTGATCCCGAAACTTTCCCGATGGCCGAAACAATACTTCCTATATATAATTCTTTACCTCCGGACCATTTCGGAACTCCTCGTGACGTCCGGGATCTCATCCGGGACTCCGAACAACATTCGATAATCACATACATGTCTTCCTAATAACCCTAGCATCACCGAACCTTAAGTGTGTAGACCCTACGGGTTCGGGAGACATGCAGACATGACCGAGACGGCTCTCAGGTCAATAAGAAACAGCGGGATCTGGATACCCATGTTGGCTCCCACATGCTCCTCGATGATGTCATCGGATGAACCACGATGTCGAGGATTGAAACAATCCCGTATACAATTCCCTTTGTGAGACGGTATGTTACTTGCCCGAGACACGATCGTCGGTATCCCAATACCTCGTTCAGTCTCCTTACCGGCAAGTCACTTTACTCGTACCGTAATGCATGATCCCGTGACCAGACACTTGGTCACTTTGAGCTCATTATGATGATGCACTACCGAGTGGGCCCAGTGATACCTCTCCGTAACACGGAGTGACAAATCCTAGTCTCGATCCTTGTCAACCCAACAGACACTTTCGGAGATACCTGTAGTGCACCTTTATAGTCACCCAGTTACGTTGTGACGTTTGGTACACCCAAAGCACTCCTACGGTATCCGGGAGTTACACGATCTCATGGTCTAAGGAAGAGATACTTGACATTGGAAAAGCTCTAGCAAAACGAACTACACGATCTTGTGCTATGCTTAGGATTGGGTCTTGTCCATCACGTCATTCTCCCAATGACGTGATCCCGTTGTCAATGACATCTGATGTCCATAGTCAGGAAACCATGACAATCTGTTGACCAACGAGCTAGTCAACTAGAGGCTCACTAGGGACGTATTGTGCTCTATGTATTCACACGTGTATTACGATTTCCAGATAATACAATTATAGCATGAATAAAAGACAATTATCATGAACAAGGAAATATAATAATAATGCTTTTATTATTGCCTCTAGGGCATATTTCCAACAGTCTCCCACTTGCACTAGAGTCAATAATCTAGTTACATTGTGATGAATCGAACACCCATAGAGTTCTGGTGTTGATCATGTTTTGCCCGCGGAAGAGGTTTAGTCAATGGATCTGCGACATTCAGATCCGTATGCACTTTAAAAATTTCTATGTCTCCATCTTGAACATTTTCACGGATGGAGTTGAAGCGACGCTTGATGTGCCTGGTCTTCTTGTGAAACCTGGGCTCCTAGGCAAGTGCAATAGCTCCAGTGTTGTCACAGAAGAGTTTGATCGACCCCGACGCATTGGGTATGACTCCTAGGTCGGTGATGAACTCCTTCACCCAAATTGCTTCATGCGCTGCCTCCGAGGCTGCCATGTACTCCGCTTCACATGTAGATCCCGCCACGACGCTCTGCTTGCAGCTGCACCAGCTTACTGCTCCACCATTCAACATATACACGTATCCAGTTTGTGACTTAGAGTCATCCAGATCTGTGTCGAAGCTAGCGTCGACGTAACCCTTTACGACGAGCTCTTCGTCACCTCCATAAACAAGAAACGTGTCCTTCGTCCTTTTCAGGTACTTTAGGATATTCTTGACCGCTGTCCAGTGTTCCTTGCCGGGATTACTTTGGTACCTTCCTACCAAACTTACGGCAAGGTTTACATCAGGTCTGGTACACAGCATGGCATACATAATAGATCCTATGGCTGAGGCATAGGGGATGACTCTCATCTCTTCTTTATCTTTTGCCGTGGTCAGGCATTGAGCTGAGCTCAATCTCACACCTTGCAGTACAGGCAAGAACCCTTTCTTGGACTGACCCATTTTGAACTTCTTCAAAATCTTATCAAGGTATGTGCTTTGTGAAAGACCTATGAGGCGTCTCGATCTATCTCTATAGATCTTGATGCCTGATATATAAGCAGCTTCTCCAAGGTCCTTCATTGAAAAACTTTTATTCAAGTAGGCCTTAATGCTGTCCAAGAGTTCTATATCATTTCCCATCAAAAGTATGTCATCTACATATAATATGAGAAATGCTACAGAGCTCCCACTCACTTTCTTGTAAACGCAGGCTTCTCCATAAGTCTGCATAAACCCAAACGCTTTGATCATCTCATCAAAGCGAATGTTCCAACTCCGAGATGCTTGCACCAGCTCATAAATGGATCGCTGGAGCTTGCTACTTTGTTAGCATTCTTAGGATCGACAAAACCTTCCGGCTGCATCATATATAGCTCTTCCTTAAGATAACCGTTAAGGAACGCTGTTTTGACGTCCATCTGCCATATCTCATAATCATAGTATGCGGCAATTTCTAACATGATTCGGACGGACTTAAGCTTCGCTACGGGAGAGAAAGTCTCATCGTAGGCAATCCCTTGAACTTGCCGATAACCCTTAGCGACAAGTCGAGCTTTATAGATGGTGACATTACCATCCGCGTCCGTCTTCTTCTTAAAGATCCATTTATTTTCTATCGCTCGCCGATCATCGGGCAACTCTGTCAAAGTCCATACTTTGTTTTCATACATGGATCCTATCTCGGATTGCATGGCTTCGAGCCATTTGTTGGAATCCGGGCCCGCCATCGCTTCTTCGTAGTTCGAAGGTTCACCATTGTCTAACAACATGATTTCCAGGACAGGGTTGCTGTACCACTCTGGTGCGGAACGTGTCCTTGTGGACCTACAAAGTTCAGTAGCAACTTGATCCGAAGTACCTTGATCATCATCATTATTTTCCTCTTCAGTCGGTGTAGGCATCACAGGAACATTTTCCTGAGCTGCACTACTTTCCCGTTCAAGAGGTAGTACTTCATCGAGTTCTACTTTCCTCCCACTTACTTCTTTCGAGAGAAACTCTTTTTCCAGAAAGGATCCGTTCTTGGCAACAAAGATCTTGCCCTCGGATCTCAAGTAGAAGGTATACCCAATGGTTTCTTTAGGGTATCCTATGAAGACGCATTTTTCCGACTTGGGTTCGAGCTTTTCAGGTTGAAGTTTCTTGACATAAGCATCGCATCCCCAAACTTTTAGAAACGACAGCTTAGGTTTCTTCCCAAACCATAATTCATACGGTGTCGTCTCAACGGATTTAGATGGTGCCCTATTTAAAGTGAATGTAGCTGTCTCTAGAGCGTATCCCCAAAATGATAGCGGTAAATCAGTAAGAGACATCATAGATCGCACCATATCCAATAGAGTGCGATTACGACATTCGGACACACCGTTACGCTGAGGTGTTCCAGGCGGCGTGAGTTGTGAAACGATTCCACATTTCCTTAAGTGTGTACCAAATTCGTGACTTAAATATTCTCCTCCACGATATGATCGCAAGAATTTTATCTTTCGGTCACGTTGATCCTCTACTTCATTCTGAAATTCCTTGAACTTTTCAAAGGTCTCAGACTTGTGTTTCATCAAGTAGACATACCCATATCTACTCAAGTCATCAGTGAGAGTGAGAACATAACGATATCCTCAGCGAGCCTCAACACTCATTGGACCGCACACATTGGTATGTATGATTTCCAATAAGTTGGTTGCTCGTTCCATTGTTCCGGAGAACGGAGTCTTGGTCATCTTGCCCATGAGGCATGGTTCGCATATGTCAAATGATTCATAATCGAGAGACTCTAAAAGTCCATCAGCATGGAGCTTCTTCATGCGCTTGACACCAATGTGACCAAGGCGGCAGTGCCACAAGTATGTGGGACTATCGTTATCAACTTTACATCTTTTGGTATTCACACTATGAACATGTGTAACATTACATTCGAGATTCATTAAGAATAAACCATTGACCATCGGAGCATGACCATAAAACATTTCTCTCATATAAATAGAACAACCATTATTCTCGGACTTAAATGAGTAGCCATCTCGTATTAAACGAGATCCTGATACAATGTTCATGCTCAAACATGGCACTAAATAACAATTATTGAGGTTTAAAACTAATCCCGTAGGTAAATGTAGAGGTAGCGTTCCGACGGCGATCACATCGACCTTGGAACCATTCCCGACGCGCATCGTCACCTCGTCCTTCGCCAGTCTCCGTTTATTCCGCAGCTCCTGCTGTGAGTTACAAATATGAGCAACGGCACCGGTATCAAATACCCAGGAGTTACTACGAGTACTGGTAAGGTACACATCAATTACATGTATATCAAATATACCTTTAGTGTTGCCGGCCTTCTTGTCCGCTAAGTATTTGGGGCAATTCCACTTCCAGTGGCCCTTCCCTTTGCAATAAAAGCACTCTGTCTCAGGTTTGGGTCCATTCTTTGACTTCTTCCCGGCAACTTGCTTACCGGGCGCGGCAACCTCCTTGCCGTCCTTCTTGAAGTTCTTCTTGCCCTTGCCCTTCTTGAACTTAGTGGTTTTATTGACCATCAACACTTGATGTTCTTTCTTGATTTCAACCTCTGCTGACTTCAGCATTGAGAATACTTCGGGAATGGTCTTCACCATCCCCTGCATATTGTAGTTCATCACAAAGCTCTTGTAGCTTGGTGGGAGCGACTGAAGGATTCTGTCAATGACCGCCTCGTCCGGGAGGTTTATGTCCAGCTGGGACAGGCGGTTGTGCAACCCAGACATTTTGAGTATGTGCTCACTGACAGAACTGTTTTCCTCCATCTTACAACTATAGAACTTGTCGGAGACTTCATATCTCTCGACCCGGGCATGAGCTTGGAAAACTAGTTTCAGCTCCTCGAACATCTCATATGTTCCGTGTTGCTCAAAACGCTTTTGGAGCCCCGGTTCTAAGCATGCCGCACTGAACGAGGGAGTAATCATCAGCACGAGACTGCCAAGCATTCATAATGTCTTGGTTCTCTAGGACGGGTGCATCACCTAGCGGTCCTTCTAGGACATATTGTTTCCTGGCAGCTATGAGGATGATCCTTAGGTTCCGGACCCAGTCCGTATAGTTGCTGCCATCATCTTTTAGCTTGGTTTTCTCTAGGAACGCGTTGAAGTTCATGTTGACATGAGCGTTGGCCATTTGATCTACAAGACATATTTGCAAAGGTTTTAGACTAAGTTCATGATAATTAAGTTCATCTAATCAAATTATTTTAATGAACTCCCACTTAGATTAGACATCTCTCTAGTCATCTAAGTGCTACACGATCCGAGTCGACTAGGCCGTGTCCGATCATCACGTGAGACGGACTAGTCATCGTCGGTGAACATTCTCATGTTGATCATATCTTCCATACGACTCGTGTTCGACCTTTCGGTCTCCGTGTTCCGAGGCCATGTCTGTACATGCTAGGCTCGTCAAGTTAACCCTAAGTGTTTTGCATGTGTAAAACTGTCTTACACCCGTTGTATGTGAACGTAAGGATCTATCACACCCGATCATCACGTGGTGCTGCGAAATGACGAACTTTAGCAACGGTGCACAGTTAGGGGAGAACACTTCTTGATATTGTCGTAAGGGATCATCTTATTTACTACCGTCGTTCTAAGTAAACAAGATGCATAAACATAATAAACATCACATGCAATTATATAGTAGTGACATGATATGGCCAATATCATATAGCTCCATTGATCTCCATCTTCGGGGCTCCATGATCATCTTGTCACCGGCATGACACCATGATCTCCATCATCATGATCTCCATCATCGTGTCTTCATGAAGTTGTCACGCCAACGACTACTTCTACTTCTATGGCTAACGCGTTTAGCAATAAAGTAAAGTAATTTACATGACGTTCTTCAATGACACGCAGGTCATACAAAAATAAAGACAACACCTATGGCTCCTGCCGGTTGTCATACTCATCGACATGCAAGTCGTGATTCCTATTACAAGAACATGATCTCATACATCACATATATTATTCATCATTCATCACAACTTTGGCCATATCATATCACAAAACACTTGCTGCAAAAACAAGTTAGACGTCCTCTAATTGTTGTTGCAAGTTTTACGTGGCTGCAATAGGGTTCTAGCAAGAACGTTTTCTTACCTACGTGAAAGCCACAACGTGATTTGTCAACTTCTATTTACCCTTCATAAGGACCCTTTTCATCGAATCCGCTCCAACTAAAGTGGGAGAGACAGACACCCGCCAGCCACCTTATGCAACTAGTGCATGTCAGTCGGTGGAACCAGTCTCAAGTAAGCGTACGTGTAAGGTCGGTCCGGGCCGCTTCATCCCACAATACCGCTGAAGCAAGATAAGACTAGTAACGGCAAGAAAGTTTTCAACATCTACGCCCACAACAAATTGTGTTCTACTCGTGCAATAGAGAACTACGCATAGACCTGGCTCTGATACCACTGTTGGGGAACGTTGCAGAAAATTAAAAAAAATTCTACGGTTTCACCAAGATCCATCTATGAGTTCATCTAAGCAACGAGTCAAGGGAGTGAGTTTGCATCTACATACCACTTGTAGATCGAGTGCGGAAGCGTTCAATGGGATGGTGATGATGGAGTCGTACTCGCCGTGATTCGGATCACCGATGACCAAGTGCTGAACGGACAGCACCTCCGCGTTCAACACACGTACGGTACGGACGACGTCTCCTCCGTCTTGATCCGGCAAGGAGGAAGGAGAGGTTGAAGAAGACAGCTCCAACGGCAGCACGACGGCGTGGTGTTGTTGGTGCAGCAGTACTCCGACAGGGCTTCGCCAAGCACGTACGGAGGAGGAGAGGTGTTGGGGAGGGGAGGGGCTGCGCCTTGGCTTGGGTTGCGGCTGCCCCCTCCCCCCCTCCCTTTATATAGGCCCCCAGGGGGGGCGCCGGCCCTTGGGGATCCCATCTCCCAAGGGGGCGGCGGCCAAGGGGGGTGGAGTGCCCCCCAAGGCAAGTGGGGCGCCCCCCCACCCTAGGGTTTCAACCCTAGGCGCAGGGGGTGGGCCAAGGGGGGCGCACCAGCACACTATGGGCTGGTTCCCCTCCCCACTTCAGCCCATGGGGCCCTCCGGGATGGGTGGCCCCACCCGGTGGACCCCCGGGACCCTTCCGGTGGTCCCGTACAATACGGGGTGACCCCGAAACTTTCCCGATGGCCGAGACAATACTTCCTATATATAATTCTTTACCTCGGGACCATTCCGGAACTCCTCGTGACGTCCGGGATCTCATCCGGCACTCCGAACAACATTCGGTAATCACATACATGTTTTCCTAATAACCCTAGCGTCACCGAACCTTAAGTGTGTAGACCCTACGGGTTCGGGAGACATGTAGACATGACCGAGACGGCTCTTAGGTCAATAACCAACAGCGGGATCTGGATACCCATGTTGGCTCCCACATGCTCCTCGATGATGTCATCGGATGAACCACGATGTCGAGGATTCAAACAATCCCGTATACAATTCCCTTTGTCAGACGGTATGTTACTTGCCCGAGACTCGATCGTTGGTATCCCAATACCTCGTTCAGTCTCGTTACCGGCAAGTCACTTTACTCGTACCATAATGCATGATCCCATGACCAGACACTTGGTCACTTTCAGCTCATTATGATGATGCACTACCGAGTGGGCCCAGTGATACCTCTCCGTAACACGGAGTGACAAATCCCAGTCTCGATCCGTGTCAACCCAACAGACACTTTCAGAGATACCTGTAGTGCACCTTTATAGTCACCCAGTTACGTTGTGACGTTTGGTACACCCAAAGCACTCCTACGGTATCCGGGAGTTACACGATCTCATGGTCTAAGGAAGAGATACTTGACATTGGAATAGCTCTAGCAAAACGAACTACACGATCTTGTGCTATGCTTAGGATTGGGTCTTGTCCATCACGTCATTCTCCCAATGACGTGATCCCGTTGTCAATGACATTTGATGTCCATAGTCAGGAAACCATGACTATCTGTTGACCAACGAGCTAGTCAACTAGAGGCTCACTAGGGACGTATTGTGCTCTATGTATTCACACGTGTATTACAATTTCCGGATAATACAATTATAGCATGAATAAAAGACAATTATCATGAACAAGGAAATATAATAATAATGCTTTTATTATTGCCTCTAGGGCATATTTCCAACAGCGCGCCCCCCACCCTCGTGAGCAGGGTGTGGGGCTCCTGGCCTTCATCTTTGGCGACGATTTTTCTTTATTTATTTTAAGGTATTCCGTGGAGTTTCAAGACTTTTGGAGTTGCGCTGAATAGGTCTCGAATATTTGCTCCTTTTCCAGCCCAGAATTCCAGCTGACGGAATTCTCCCTCTTCATGTAGACCTTGTAAAATAAGAGAGAATAGACATAAGTATTGTGACATAACGTGAAATAACAGCCCATAATGCAATAAATATCGATATAAAATCATGATGCAAAATGGACGTATCAACTCCCCCAAGCTTAGACCTCGCTTGTCCTCAAGCAAAAAGCCGATAACAATAAATATGTCCTCATGTTTAGAGGTAGAGGCATCGATAAAAATAAAATATGAACATGCAGGCATCATGATTATTCTCACAACAGCAACATATATAGATTTTGTCATATGATTACTTATGTTCAAGTGATGATCTTTTCACAATGCGAAAGTATGAATCAGAAACCTTATTGAGTACCAACAAATTATAACCTCAGTCATTGAAGCAATCGCAATTTATCATAACATCGGAAAGAGTCTATGTCAGATCTTAAAAGCAAGTCCACATACTCAACTATCACTTAGTCCTTCATAATTGCTAACACTCACGCAATGCTTGTGGTTATGAAATTTTAATCGGACACAGAGAAAGATAGGGGCTTATAGTTTTTCCCCACAACCTTTTACGTCAAGGGTAATGTCAACAATAATAATTCATGCTCCCCTACATCCAATTAGATATGTATATCATGTTCTTTCCAACACGCTGAGCTTGCCAAAGGATAAAATGAAAAAGGAAAGGTGAAGATCACCGTGACTCTTGCATAAGGTAGAGGATAATAATAAAAGATAGGCCCTTCGCAGAGGGAAGCAGAGGTTGCCATGCGCTTTTATGGTTGAATGCACAAAATCTCAATGCAAAAGAACGTCACTTTATATTGCCCCTTGTGATATGAACCTTTATTATGCAGTCCGTCGCTTTTATTACTTTCGTATCACAAGATCGTATAAAGCTTATTTCTCCCACACCAATCAATCATACATATTTAGAGCAATTTTTATTGCTTTGCACCGATGACAACTTACTTGAAGGATCTTACTCAATCCATAGGTAGATATGGTGGTCTCTCATGGCAAAACTGGTTTAAGGGTATTTGGAAGCACAAGTAGTATCTCTACTTGGTGCTGAGAATTTGGCTAGCATGAGGGGGAAAGGCAAGCTCAACACGTTAGAGGATCCATGACAACATACTTTATCACAGATGTAAGAAAACATAACTCATTATGTTGTCTTCCTTGTCCAACCTCAACTCTTTAGCATGTTATATTTTAATGAGTGCTCCCAATCATAAAAGATGTCAATGATAATATATCTATATGTGAAACCTCTCTTTCCTTATTACTTCCTATTAATTGCAACGATGCCCAAAGCTATATTTGCCAACTCGCAACAACTTTTAATCATCATACTCTTTCTATGTGAAGTCATTACTTTCAATAAGATCAATATGAACTCTTTGATTCTTTTATTCTTTTTCTTTTATTCACCCAAGATCATGGCAAAATAATCAAGCCCTTGACTCAACACTAAACTTTATTATATAGCTCACGGACTCGATTACAAAGAAGGATCATAAAGCAATACTCAAAACTAGATCATGCCATGACTTTATTCTACTAAATCAGGATACTACTAAAAGGATCGAACTAAGAAAGATGGTAAAGATAGGAGTTGTGATGGTGATAAGATACCGGGGCACCTCCCCCAAGCTTGGCAGCTGCCAAGGGGAGTGCCCATACCCATGCGATTATGTCTCCTTCTTTGGTGTTGGTGTAATATTCTTGGCGATGATTCCCCTCAAGATACAGTTCTCCTCCTCGAGCTTATTGACTTTCTTCTTGATGTCCATTATTTCCTTGCGAAGCTTTCCTGTAACGGCTAAAGCTCCTTGCACCCAAGGGTGTTGCATAGCTGTGCGAGAACAAGAGACACTCCTCCTCATATTTTCATAAGAAAGAAATCTAACATTGGAAGGGATAACTGAGTTTAGAATAGCTGAGCTTTGTAGTTCCCCTATCGTAAACCCAGTTCGGAGGCGAGAAGTGACTTCTTGATCTTCCATGGCATCTACCCTCATCAGGTCGGCCTCCATCTCTTCCTCCGTTGCTGGCCCAAAGTGGTCAGCGTCGCTGTTTGCCCTTGGTTCCGGTGCCGGATTAGATACCCGGCTCTCCCCGACTGACTCTTGAGATGACATCTTGCTCTAATCTGCGGTAGCAACAGCTCAAAACAAAAATAGAGGAGATTTGCGTGATACAGGAGTCAAAACCTTCGGGAGAATGTATAATGAATTTTTACAGACCAAAATACGTATCGTGCAAGAAAACGGAGTCCGGAGGGCACACGAGTTGCTCACGAGGTAGGGGGGCGCGTCCAGGGGGGTAGGGCGTGCCCCCCACCCTCGTGGGGCCCTCGTGTCCTTCCCGGACTGCTAATTATTTTTCTATTTTTCTAAATATTCCAAAACGGAAAGATATTGCCTTAAAAATTGTTTTGGAGTCGGTTTACTTACCGTACCACATACCTATTCCTTTTCGGAGTCTGAAACGGTCTAGAAAGTATCCCTTATGTATTCCTCCGGGGTTACGGTTTCAATAATATTGGTTTCAACATTTATAGGATTACCTGAAATATAGTGTTTGATCCTTTGACCGTTTACCACCTTCGGATTTGTGCCTTCGAAGTTGTTGATTTTTATAGCACCGGAACGATAGACCTCCTCGATAACGTAGGGACCTTCCCATTTAGAGAGAAGTTTTCCTGCAAAAAATCTTAGACGAGAGTTGTATAGCAATACATAATCACCTACATTAAACTCACACTTTTGTATCCTTTTGTCACGCCATCTTTTAACTTTTTCTTTAAACAACTTAGCATTTTCATAAGCTTGGGTTCTCCATTCATCAAGTGAGCTAATATCAAATAACCTTTTCTCACCGGCAAGTTTGAAATCATAGTTGAGCTCTTTAATAGCCCAATATGCCTTATGTTCTAGTTCGAGAGGTAAATGACATGCTTTTCCATAGACCATTTTATACGAAGACATACCCATATGATTCTTATATGCAGTTCTATAGGCCCATAATGCATCATCAAGTTTCTTGGACCAATTCTTTCTAGACCTATTAACAGTCTTTTGCAAAATTAATTTGAGCTCTCTATTGCTCAATTCTACTTGACCACTAGACTGCGGGTGATAAGGAGACGCAATTCTATGATTAACGTCATATTTAGCAAGCATTTTACGGAAAGCACCATGAATAAAGTGTGAACCATCATCAGTCATTAAATATCTAGGGACTCCAAACCTCGGAAAAATAACTTCCTTAAGCATTTTAATAGAAGTGTTATGATCAGCACTACTAATTGGAATAGCTGCTACCCACTTAGTAACGTAATCAACAGCAACCAAAATATGTGTATATCCATTAGAGGCAGGAAAAGGTCCCATATAATCAAAGCCCCAAACATCAAATGGTTCAATAACAAGTGAATAATTCATAGGAATTTCTTGTCGTCTACTAATATTACCAATTCTTTGACATTCATCGCAAGACAAACCAAACTTACGGGCATCTTTGAAGAGAGTGGGCCAATAAAAACCAGATTGCAATACATTATGTGCAGTTCTATCTCTAGCGTGGTGTCCTCCATAAGCTTCGGAGTGACACTTGCGTAGGATCTATTCCTGTTCATGCTCAGGTACACAACGTATAATAACACCATCTACTCCTTCTTTATAAAGATGTGGGTCATCCCAAAAGTAATGTCACAAATCATAGAAAAACTTTTTATTTTGTTGGTATGTGAAGCTAGGTGGTATAAATTTAGCAACAATATAATTAGCATAATCAGCATACCATGGAGTGCTACGAGAAGTGCTTATGACATTTAATTGTTCATCAGGAAAGCTATCATCAATAGGTAGTGGGTCATCAAGAACATTCTCTAACCTAGATAAGTTATCTGCAACCGGGTTCTCAGCTCCGTTTCTATCAACAATATGCAAATCAAATTCTTGCAGCAAGAGAACCCATCTAATAAGTCTAGGCTTTGCATCTTTCTTTTCCATAAGATATTTAATAGCAGCATGATCAGTGTGAATAGTTACTTTAGAATCAACAATATAGGGTCTGAATTTATCACAAGCAAATACAACTGCTAAAAGTTCCTTTTCAGTAGTAGTATAATTTCTTTGAGCATTGTCTAGAGTCTTACTACCATAATGGATAACATTTAATTTCTTATCAACTGTTTGCCCTAGAACAACACCTACAGCATAATCACTAGCGTCACACATAATTTCAAAGGGTAAATTCCAATCAGGTGGCTGAATAACAGGTGCAGAGACTAATGCTTTCTTAAGTATTTCAAATGCTTCTACACAATCATCAACAAAGACAATGGTACATCTTTTTGTAATAAATTAGTCAGAGGCCGAGAAATTTTTGAGAAGTCCTTAATGAACCTCCTATAAAATCCGGCGTGACCAAGGAAACTTCTTATACCTTTGATGTCCTTGGGACATGGCATCTTCTCAATAGCATCAACCTTGGCTTTATCAACTTCAATACCTCTTTCAGAAACTTTGTGCCCCAAGACAATACCTTCATTAACCATAAAGTGGCACTTTTCCCAATTCAAGACAAGATTAGTTTCTTCACATCTCTGCAAAACTCGATCAAGATTGCTCAAGCAATCATCAAAAGAGGATCCATAGACGGAAAAGTCGTCCATGAAAACCTCACAAATCTTTTCACAAAAGTCAGAGAATATAGCCATCATGCATCTTTGAAAGGTAGCAGGTGCATTACATAGACCAAAAGGCATACGTCTATAAGCAAAAGTACCAAAAGGGCATGTAAAAGTATCTTTGATTGATCTTTAGCTGACACAGGTATTTGAGAGAAACCAGAATAACCATCTAGAAAGCAATAATGTGTATGTTTGCATAATCTTTCTAGCATTTGATCAATAAAAGGTAAGGGGTAATGATCTTTCTTAGTAGCTTTATTTAATTTGCGGAAATCAATTACCATCCTATAACATGTGATAATTCTTTGCGGGATCAATTCATCTTTATCATTAGGGACAACAGTAATACCTCCCTTTTTAGGGACACAATGGACAGGACTTACCCACTGACTATTAGTAACGGGATAAATTATACCTGCCTCCAGAAGCTTGAGTATTTCTTTTCTTACCACTTCTTTCCTTTTAGGATTCAAACGTCGTTGAGGATCACGAACTGGTTTGGCATCCGCTTCCAAATTTATTTTATGTTGACATAGAGTGGGACTAATGCCCTTAAGTTCATCGAGAGTATATCCAATAGCGGCACGGTGCTTCTTCAGAGTTTTCAATAATCTTTCTTCTTCATGCTCTGAAAGATTAGCACTAATTATAACAGGATATATTTTATTTTCATCAAGATAAGCATATTTAAGATTATCAGGCAACGGTTAAACTCAAACACGGGATCACCCTTGGGTGGAAGAGGATCCCCTAGGATTTCAACAGGCAAATTGTGTTGCAGAATAGGTTCCTGTTTAAAGAATACTTCATCTATTTCCCTTCTTTCATTCATGAACATATCATTTTCATGGTCTAGCAAATAGTGTTCTAAAGGATCACTAGGAGGTGCGGCAATAGAAGCAAGACCAATAATTTCATCCTTACTAGGCAATTCTTCCTCACGATGTCGTTTACTAAATTTAGAGAAATTAAACTCATGAATCATATCATCCAAGCCAATAGTAACAACATTCTTTTCGCAGTCTATCTTAGCATTAACAGTATTCAAGAAGGGTCTACCAAATATAATGGGACAAAAGCTATCTTGTGGGGAACCAAGAACAAGAAAATCAGCAGGATATTTAGTTTTCCCACACAAGACTTCAACATCTCTAACAATTCCCACTGGCGATATAGTATCTCTATTAGCAAGCTTAATTGTGACATCAATATCTTCCAACTCAATAGGTGCAATATCATGCATAACTTCTTTGTATAAATCTATGGGTATTACACTAGCACTAGCACCCATATCACATAAGCCATGATAACAATGATCTCCTATTTTAACAGAAATAACAGGCACGCCTACTACAGGTCTATGTTTATCTTTACTACACGGTTTAGCAATTCTAGCAGTTTCACCGTTGAACTGAATAACATGCCCACCGATATTATCAGACAAGAGATCTTTAACAATAGCAATATTAGGTTCTACTTTGACTTGCTCAGGAGGTGTATAAGTTCTAATATTGCTTTTACGAACCACAGTTGAAGCTTTAGCTGCAAAAACAAGTTAGACGTCCTCTAATTGTTGTTGCAAGTTTTACGTGGCTGCAATAGGGTTCTAGCAAGAACGTTTTCTTACCTACGTGAAAGCCACAACGTGATTTGTCAACTTCTATTTACCCTTCATAAGGACCCTTTTCATCGAATCCGCTCCAACTAAAGTGGGAGAGACAGACACCCGCCAGCCACCTTATGCAACTAGTGCATGTCAGTCGGTGGAACCAGTCTCAAGTAAGCGTACGTGTAAGGTCGGTCCGGGCCGCTTCATCCCACAATACCGCTGAAGCAAGATAAGACTAGTAACGGCAAGAAAGTTTTCAACATCTACGCCCACAACAAATTGTGTTCTACTCGTGCAATAGAGAACTACGCATAGACCTGGCTCTGATACCACTGTTGGGGAACGTTGCAGAAAATTAAAAAAATTTCTACGGTTTCACCAAGATCCATCTATGAGTTCATCTAAGCAACGAGTCAAGGGAGTGAGTTTGCATCTACATACCACTTGTAGATCGAGTGCGGAAGCGTTCAATGGGATGGTGATGATGGAGTCGTACTCGCCGTGATTCGGATCACCGATGACCAAGTGCTGAACGGACAGCACCTCCGTGTTCAACACATGTACGGTACGGACGACGTCTCCTCCGTCTTGATCCGGCAAGGAGGAAGGAGAGGTTGAAGAAGACAGCTCCAACGGCAGCACGACGGCGTGGTGTTGTTGGTGCAGCAGTACTCCGACAGGGCTTCGCCAAGCACGTACGGAGGAGGAGAGGTGTTGGGGAGGGGAGGGGCTGCGCCTTGGCTTGGGTTGCGGCTGCCCCCTCCCCCCCTCCCTTTATATAGGCCCCCAGGGGGGGGCGCCGGCCCTTGGAGATCCCATCTCCCAAGGGGGCGGCGGCCAAGGGGGGTGGAGTGCCCCCCAAGGCAAGTGGGGCGCCCCCCCACCCTAGGGTTTCAACCCTAGGCGCAGGGGGTGGGCCAAGGGGGGCGCACCAGCCCACTATGGGCTGGTTCCCCTCCCCACTTCAGCGCATGGGGCCCTCCGGGATGGGTGGCCCCACCCGGTGGACCCCCGGGACCCTTCCGGTGGTCCCGTACAATACGGGGTGACCCCGAAACTTTCCCGATGGCCGAAACAATACTTCCTATATATAATTCTTTACCTCCGGACCATTCCGGAACTCCTCGTGACGTCCGGGATCTCATCCGGCACTCCGAACAACATTCGGTAATCACATACATGTCTTCCTAATAACCCTAGCGTCACCGAACCTTAAGTGTGTAGACCCTATGGGTTCGGGAGACATGTAGACATGACCGAGACGGCTCTTAGGTCAATAACCAACAGCGGGATCTGGATACCCATGTTGGCTCCCACATGCTCCTCGATGATGTCATCGGATGAACCATGATGTCGAGGATTCAAACAATCCCGTATACAATTCCCTTTGTCAGACGGTATGTTACTTGCCCGAGACTCGATCGTTGGTATCCCAATACCTCGTTCAGTCTCGTTACCGGCAAGTCACTTTACTCGTACCATAATGCATGATCCCATGACCAGACACTTGGTCACTTTCAGCTCATTATGATGATGCACTACCGAGTGGGCCCAGTGATACCTCTCCGTAACACGGAGTGACAAATCCCAGTCTCGATCCGTGTCAACCCAACAGACACTTTCAGAGATACCTGTAGTGCACCTTTATAGTCACCCAGTTACGTTGTGACGTTTGGTACACCCAAAGCACTCCTACGGTATCCGGGAGTTACACGATCTCATGGTCTAAGGAAGAGATACTTGACATTGGAAAAGCTCTAGCAAAACGAACTACACGATCTTGTGCTATGCTTAGGATTGGGTCTTGTCCATCACGTCATTCTCCCAATGACGTGATCCCGTTGTCAATGACATTTGATGTCCATAGTCAGGAAACCATGACTATCTGTTGACCAACGAGCTAGTCAACTAGAGGCTCACTAGGGACGTATTGTGCTCTATGTATTCACACGTGTATTACAATTTCCGGATAATACAATTATAGCATGAATAAAAGACAATTATCATGAACAAGGAAATATAATAATAATGCTTTTATTATTGCCTCTAGGGCATATTTCCAACAGCGCGCCCCCCACCCTCGTGAGCAGGGTGTGGGGCTCCTGGCCTTCATCTTTGGCGACGATTTTTCTTTATTTATTTTAAGGTATTCCGTGGACTTTCAAGACTTTTGGAGTTGCGCTGAATAGGTCTCGAATATTTGCTCCTTTTCCAGCCCAGAATTCCAGCTGACGGAATTCTCCCTCTTCATGTAGACCTTGTAAAATAAGAGAGAATAGACATAAGTATTGTGACATAACGTGAAATAACAGCCCATAATGCAATAAATATCGATATAAAATCATGATGCAAAATGGACGTATCAACTCCCCCAAGCTTAGACCTCGCTTGTCCTCAAGCAAAAAGCCGATAACAATAAATATGTCCTCATGTTTAGAGGTAGAGGCATCGATAAAAATAAAATATGAACATGCAGGCATCATGATTATTCTCACAACAGCAACATATATAGATTTTGTCATATGATTACTTATGTTCAAGTGATGATCTTTTCACAATGCGAAAGTATGAATCAGAAACCTTATTGAGTACCAACAAATTATAACCTCAGTCATTGAAGCAATCGCAATTTATCATAACATCGGAAAGAGTCTATGTCAGATCTTAAAAGCAAGTCCACATACTCAACTATCACTTAGTCCTTCATAATTGCTAACACTCACGCAATGCTTGTGGTTATGGAATTTTAATCGGACACAGAGAAAGATAGGGGCTTATAGTTTTTCCCCACAACCTTTTACGTCAAGGGTAATGTCAACAATAATAATTCATGCTCCCCTACATCCAATTAGATATGTATATCATGTTCTTTCCAACACGCTGAGCTTGCCAAAGGATAAAATGAAAAAGGAAAGGTGAAGATCACCGTGACTCTTGCATAAGGTAGAGGATAATAATAAAAGATAGGCCCTTCGCAGAGGGAAGCAGAGGTTGCCATGCGCTTTTATGGTTGAATGCACAAAATCTCAATGCGAAAGAACGTCACTTTATATTGCCCCTTGTGATATGAACCTTTATTATGCAGTCCGTCGCTTTTATTACTTTCGTATCACAAGATCGTATAAAGCTTATTTCTCCCACACCAATCAATCATACATATTTAGAGCAATTTTTATTGCTTTGCACCGATGACAACTTACTTGAAGGATCTTACTCAATCCATAGGTAGATATGGTGGTCTCTCATGGCAAAACTGGTTTAAGGGTATTTGGAAGCACAAGTAGTATCTCTACTTGGTGCTGAGAATTTGGCTAGCATGAGGGGGAAAGGCAAGCTCAACACGTTAGAGGATCCATGACAACATACTTTATCACAGATGTAAGAAAACATAACTCATTATGTTGTCTTCCTTGTCCAACCTCCACTCTTTAGCATGTTATATTTTAATGAGTGCTCCCAATCATAAAAGATGTCAATGATAATATATCTATATGTGAAACCTCTCTTTCCTTATTACTTCCTATTAATTGCAACGATGCCCAAAGCTATATTTGCCAACTCGCAACAACTTTTAATCATCATACTCTTTCTATGTGAAGTCATTACTTTCAATAAGATCAATATGAACTCTTTGATTCTTTTATTCTTTTTCTTTTATTCACCCAAGATCATGGCAAAATAATCAAGCCCTTGACTCAACACTAAACTTTATTATATAGCTCACGGACTCGATTACAAAGAAGGATCATAAAGCAATACTCAAAACTAGATCATGCCATGACTTTATTCTACTAAATCAGGATACTACTAAAAGGATCGAACTAAGAAAGATGGTAAAGATAGGAGTTGTGATGGTGATAAGATACCGGGGCACCTCCCCCAAGCTTGGCAGCTGCCAAGGGGAGTGCCCATACCCATGCGATTATGTCTCCTTCTTTGGTGTTGGTGTAATATTCTTGGCGATGATTCCCCTCAAGATACAGTTCTCCTCCTCGAGCTTATTGACTTTCTTCTTGATGTCCATTATTTCCTTGAGAAGCTTTCCTGTAACGGCTAAAGCTCCTTGCACCCAAGGGTGTTGCATAGCTGCGCGAGAACAAGAGACACTCCTCCTCATATTTTCATAAGAAAGAAATCTAACATTGGAAGGGATAACTGAGTTTAGAATAGCTGAGCTCTGTAGTTCCCCTATCGTAAACCCAGTTCGGAGGCGAGAAGTGACTTCTTGATCTTCCATGGCATCTACCCTCATCAGGTCGGCCTCCATCTCTTCCTCCGTTGCTGGCCCAAAGTGGTCAGCGTCGCTGTTTGCCCTTGGTTCCGGTGCCGGATTAGATACCCGGCTCTCCCCGACTGACTCTTGAGATGACATCTTGCTCTAATCTGCGGTAGCAACAGCTCAAAACAAAAATAGAGGAGATTTGCGTGATACGGGAGTCAAAACCTTCGGGAGAATGTATAATGAATTTTTACAGACCAAAATACGTATCGTGCAAGAAAACGGAGTCCGGAGGGCACACGAGTTGCTCACGAGGTAGGGGGGCGCGTCCAGGGGGGTAGGGCGTGCCCCCCACCCTCGTGGGGCCCTCGTGTCCTTCCCGGACTGCTAATTATTTTTCTATTTTTCTAAATATTCCAAAACGGAAAGATATTGCCTTAAAAATTGTTTTGGAGTCGGTTTACTTACCGTACCACATACCTATTCCTTTTCGGAGTCTGAAACGGTCTGGAAAGTATCCCTTATGTATTCCTCCGGGGTTACGGTTTCAATAATATTGGTTTCAACATTTATAGGATTACCTGAAATATAGTGTTTGATCCTTTGACCGTTTACCACCTTCGGATTTGTGCCTTCGAAGTTGTTGATTTTTATAGCACCGGAACGATAGACCTCCTCGATAACGTAGGGACCTTCCCATTTAGAGAGAAGTTTTCCTGCAAAAAATCTTAGACGAGAGTTGTATAGCAATACATAATCACCTACATTAAACTCACACTTTTGTATCCTTTTGTCACGCCATCTTTTAACTTTTTCTTTAAACAACTTAGCATTTTCATAAGCTTGGGTTCTCCATTCATCAAGTGAGCTAATATCAAATAACCTTTTCTCACCGGCAAGTTTGAAATCATAGTTGAGCTCTTTAATAGCCCAATATGCCTTATGTTCTAGTTCGAGAGGTAAATGACATGCTTTTCCATAGACCATTTTATACGAAGACATACCCATATGATTCTTATATGCAGTTCTATAGGCCCATAATGCATCATCAAGTTTCTTGGACCAATTCTTTCTAGACCTATTAACAGTCTTTTGCAAAATTAATTTGAGCTCTCTATTGCTCAATTCTACTTGACCACTAGACTGCGGGTGATAAGGAGACGCAATTCTATGATTAACGTCATATTTAGCAAGCATTTTACGGAAAGCACCATGAATAAAGTGTGAACCATCATCAGTCATTAAATATCTAGGGACTCCAAACCTCGGAAAAATAACTTCCTTAAGCATTTTAATAGAAGTGTTATGATCAGCACTACTAATTGGAATAGCTGCTACCCACTTAGTAACGTAATCAACAGCAACCAAAATATGTGTATATCCATTAGAGGCAGGAAAAGGTCCCATATAATCAAAGCCCCAAACATCAAATGGTTCAATAACAAGTGAATAATTCATAGGAATTTCTTGTCGTCTACTAATATTACCAATTCTTTGACATTCATCGCAAGACAAACCAAACTTACGGGCATCTTTGAAGAGAGTGGGCCAATAAAAACCAGATTGCAATACATTATGTGCAGTTCTATCTCTAGCGTGGTGTCCTCCATAAGCTTCAGAGTGACACTTGCGTAGGATCTATTCCTGTTCATGCTCAGGTACACAACGTATAATAACACCATCTACTCCTTCTTTATAAAGATGTGGGTCATCCCAAAAG
The DNA here is from genome assembly GCF_018294505.1 of Triticum aestivum. Taxonomy (NCBI): domain Eukaryota; kingdom Viridiplantae; phylum Streptophyta; class Magnoliopsida; order Poales; family Poaceae; genus Triticum; species Triticum aestivum. Next base: position 703,584,683 of record NC_057807.1, read on the forward strand.
TAATGTCACAAATCATAGAAAAACTTTTTATTTTGTTGGTATGTGAAGCTAGGTGGTATAAATTTAGCAACAATATAATTAGCATAATCAGCATACCATGGAGTGCTACGAGAAGTGCTTATGACATTTAATTGTTCATCAGGAAAGCTATCATCAATAGGTAGTGGGTCATCAAGAACATTCTCTAACCTAGATAAGTTATCTGCAACCGGGTTCTCAGCTCCGTTTCTATCAACAATATGCAAATCAAATTCTTGCAGCAAGAGAACCCATCTAATAAGTCTAGGCTTTGCATCTTTCTTTTCCATAAGATATTTAATAGCAGCATGATCCGTGTGAATAGTTACTTTAGAATCAACAATATAGGGTCTGAATTTATCACAAGCAAATACAACTGCTAAAAGTTCCTTTTCAGTAGTAGTATAATTTCTTTGAGCATTGTCTAGAGTCTTACTACCATAATGGATAACATTTAATTTCTTATCAACTGTCTGCCCTAGAACAACACCTACAGCATAATCACTAGCGTCACACATAATTTCAAAGGGTAAATTCCAATCAGGTGGCTGAACAACAGGTGCAGAGACTAATGCTTTCTTAAGTATTTCAAATGCTTCTACACAATCATCAACAAAGACAAATGGTACATCTTTTTGTAATAAATTAGTCAGAGGCCGAGAAATTTTTGAGAAGTCCTTAATGAACCTCCTATAAAATCCGGCGTGACCAAGGAAACTTCTTATACCTTTGATGTCCTTGGGACATGGCATCTTCTCAATAGCATCAACCTTGGCTTTATCAACTTCAATACCTCTTTCAGAAACTTTGTGCCCCAAGACAATACCTTCATTAACCATAAAGTGGCACTTTTCCCAATTCAAGACAAGATTAGTTTCTTCACATCTCTGCAAAACTCGATCAAGATTGCTCAAGCAATCATCAAAAGAGGATCCATAGACGGAAAAGTCGTCCATGAAAACCTCACAAATCTTTTCACAAAAGTCAGAGAATATAGCCATCATGCATCTTTGAAAGGTAGCAGGTGCATTACATAGACCAAAAGGCATACGTCTATAAGCAAAAGTACCAAAAGGGCATGTAAAAGTATCTTTGATTGATCTTTAGCTGACACAGGTATTTGAGAGAAACCAGAATAACCATCTAGAAAGCAATAATGTGTATGTTTGCATAATCTTTCTAGCATTTGATCAATAAAAGGTAAGGGGTAATGATCTTTCTTAGTAGCTTTATTTAATTTGCGGAAATCAATTACCATCCTATAACATGTGATAATTCTTTGCGGGATCAATTCATCTTTATCATTAGGGACAACAGTAATACCTCCCTTTTTAGGGACACAATGGACAGGACTTACCCACTGACTATTAGTAACGGGATAAATTATACCTGCCTCCAGAAGCTTGAGTATTTCTTTTCTTACCACTTCTTTCCTTTTAGGATTCAAACGTCGTTGAGGATCACGAACTGGTTTGGCATCCGCTTCCAAATTTATTTTATGTTGACATAGAGTGGGACTAATGCCCTTAAGTTCATCGAGAGTATATCCAATAGCGGCACGGTGCTTCTTCAGAGTTTTCAATAATCTTTCTTCTTCATGCTCTGAAAGATTAGCACTAATTATAACAGGATATATTTTATTTTCATCAAGATAAGCATATTTAAGATTATCAGGCAACGGTTAAACTCAAACACGGGATCACCCTTGGGTGGAAGAGGATCCCCTAGGATTTCAACAGGCAAATTGTGTTGCAGAATAGGTTCCTGTTTAAAGAATACTTCATCTATTTCCCTTCTTTCATTCATGAACATATCATTTTCATGGTCTAGCAAATAGTGTTCTAAAGGATCACTAGGAGGTGCGGCAATAGAAGCAAGACCAATAATTTCATCCTTACTAGGCAATTCTTCCTCACGATGTCGTTTACTAAATTTAGAGAAATTAAACTCATGAATCATATCATCCAAGCCAATAGTAACAACATTCTTTTCGCAGTCTATCTTAGCATTAACAGTATTCAAGAAGGGTCTACCAAATATAATGGGACAAAAGCTATCTTGTGGGGAACCAAGAACAAGAAAATCAGCAGGATATTTAGTTTTCCCACACAAGACTTCAACATCTCTAACAATTCCCACTGGCGATATAGTATCTCTATTAGCAAGCTTAATTGTGACATCAATATCTTCCAACTCAATAGGTGCAATATCATGCATAACTTCTTTGTATAAATCTATGGGTATTACACTAGCACTAGCACCCATATCACATAAGCCATGATAACAATGATCTCCTATTTTAACAGAAATAACAGGCACGCCTACTACAGGTCTATGTTTATCTTTACTACACGGTTTAGCAATTCTAGCAGTTTCACCGTTGAACTGAATAACATGCCCACCGATATTATCAGACAAGAGATCTTTAACAATAGCAATATTAGGTTCTACTTTGACTTGCTCAGGAGGTGTATAAGTTCTAATATTGCTTTTACGAACCACAGTTGAAGCTTTAGCTGCAAAAACAAGTTAGACGTCCTCTAATTGTTGTTGCAAGTTTTACGTGGCTGCAATAGGGTTCTAGCAAGAACGTTTTCTTACCTACGTGAAAGCCACAACGTGATTTGTCAACTTCTATTTACCCTTCATAAGGACCCTTTTCATCGAATCCGCTCCAACTAAAGTGGGAGAGACAGACACCCGCCAGCCACCTTATGCAACTAGTGCATGTCAGTCGGTGGAACCAGTCTCAAGTAAGCGTACGTGTAAGGTCGGTCCGGGCCGCTTCATCCCACAATACCGCTGAAGCAAGATAAGACTAGTAACGGCAAGAAAGTTTTCAACATCTACGCCCACAACAAATTGTGTTCTACTCGTGCAATAGAGAACTACGCATAGACCTGGCTCTGATACCACTGTTGGGGAACGTTGCAGAAAATTAAAATTTTTTCTACGGTTTCACCAAGATCCATCTATGAGTTCATCTAAGCAACGAGTCAAGGGAGTGAGTTTGCATCTACATACCACTTGTAGATCGAGTGCGGAAGCGTTCAATGGGATGGTGATGATGGAGTCGTACTCGCCGTGATTCGGATCACGGATGACCAAGTGCTGAACGGACAGCACCTCCGCGTTCAACACACGTACGGTACGGACGACGTCTCCTCCGTCTTGATCCGGCAAGGAGGAAGGAGAGGTTGAAGAAGACAGCTCCAACGGCAGCACGACGGCGTGGTGTTGTTGGTGCAGCAGTACTCCGACAGGGCTTCGCCAAGCACGTACGGAGGAGGAGAGGTGTTGGGGAGGGGAGGGGCTGCGCCTTGGCTTGGGTTGCGGCTGCCCCCTCCCCCCCTCCCTTTATATAGGCCCCCAGGGGGGGCGCCGGCCCTTGGGGATCCCATCTCCCAAGGGGGCGGCGGCCAAGGGGGGTGGAGTGCCCCCCAAGGCAAGTGGGGCGCCCCCCCACCCTAGGGTTTCAACCCTAGGCGCAGGGGGTGGGCCAAGGGGGGCGCACCAGCCCACTATGGGCTGGTTCCCCTCCCCACTTCAGCGCATGGGGCCCTCCGGGATGGGTGGCCCCACCCGGTGGACCCCCGGGACCCTTCCGGTGGTCCCGTACAATACGGGGTGACCCCGAAACTTTCCCGATGGCCGAAACAATACTTCCTATATATAATTCTTTACCTCCGGACCATTCCGGAACTCCTCGTGACGTCCGGGATCTCATCCGGCACTCCGAACAACATTCGGTAATCACATACATGTCTTCCTAATAACCCTAGCGTCACCGAACCTTAAGTGTGTAGACCCTACGGGTTCGGGAGACATGTAGACATGACCGAGACGGCTCTTAGGTCAATAACCAACAGCGGGATCTGGATACCCATGTTGGCTCCCACATGCTCCTCGATGATGTCATCGGATGAACCACGATGTCGAGGATTCAAACAATCCCGTATACAATTCCCTTTGTCAGACGGTATGTTACTTGCCCGAGACTCGATCGTTGGTATCCCAATACCTCGTTCAGTCTCGTTACCGGCAAGTCACTTTACTCGTACCATAATGCATGATCCCGTGACCAGACACTTGGTCACTTTCAGCTCATTATGATGATGCACTACCGAGTGGGCCCAGTGATACCTCTCCGTAACACGGAGTGACAAATCCCAGTCTCGATCCGTGTCAACCCAACAGACACTTTCAGAGATACCTGTAGTGCATCTTTATAGTCACCCAGTTACGTTGTGACGTTTGGTACACCCAAAGCACTCCTACGGTATCCGGGAGTTACACGATCTCATGGTCTAAGGAAGAGATACTTGACATTGGAAAAGCTCTAGCAAAACGAACTACACGATCTTGTGCTATGCTTAGGATTGGGTCTTGTCCATCACGTCATTCTCCCAATGACGTGATCCCGTTGTCAATGACATTTGATGTCCATAGTCAGGAAACCATGACTATCTGTTGACCAACGAGCTAGTCAACTAGAGGCTCACTAGGGACGTATTGTGCTCTATGTATTCACACGTGTATTACGATTTCCGGATAATACAATTATAGCATGAATAAAAGACAATTATCATGAACAAGGAAATATAATAATAATGCTTTTATTATTGCCTCTAGGGCATATTTCCAACAGCGCGCCCCCCACCCTCGTGAGCAGGGTGTGGGGCTCCTGGCCTTCATCTTTGGCGACGATTTTTCTTTATTTATTTTAAGGTATTCCGTGGACTTTCAAGACTTTTGGAGTTGCGCTGAATAGGTCTCGAATATTTGCTCCTTTTCCAGCCCAGAATTCCAGCTGACGGAATTCTCCCTCTTCATGTAGACCTTGTAAAATAAGAGAGAATAGACATAAGTATTGTGACATAACGTGAAATAACAGCCCATAATGCAATAAATATCGATATAAAATCATGATGCAAAATGGACGTATCAACTCCCCCAAGCTTAGACCTCGCTTGTCCTCAAGCAAAAAGCCGATAACAATAAATATGTCCTCATGTTTAGAGGTAGAGGCATCGATAAAAATAAAATATGAACATGCAGGCATCATGATTATTCTCACAACAGCAACATATATAGATTTTGTCATATGATTACTTATGTTCAAGTGATGATCTTTTCACAATGCGAAAGTATGAATCAGAAACCTTATTGAGTACCAACAAATTATAACCTCAGTCATTGAAGCAATCGCAATTTATCATAACATCGGAAAGAGTCTATGTCAGATCTTAAAAGCAAGTCCACATACTCAACTATCACTTAGTCCTTCATAATTGCTAACACTCACGCAATGCTTGTGGTTATGGAATTTTAATCGGACACAGAGAAAGATAGGGGCTTATAGTTTTTCCCCACAACCTTTTACGTCAAGGGTAATGTCAACAATAATAATTCATGCTCCCCTACATCCAATTAGATATGTATATCATGTTCTTTCCAACACGCTGAGCTTGCCAAAGGATAAAATGAAAAAGGAAAGGTGAAGATCACCGTGACTCTTGCATAAGGTAGAGGATAATAATAAAAGATAGGCCCTTCGCAGAGGGAAGCAGAGGTTGCCATGCGCTTTTATGGTTGAATGCACAAAATCTCAATGCGAAAGAACGTCACTTTATATTGCCCCTTGTGATATGAACCTTTATTATGCAGTCCGTCGCTTTTATTACTTTCGTATCACAAGATCGTATAAAGCTTATTTCTCCCACACCAATCAATCATACATATTTAGAGCAATTTTTATTGCTTTGCACCGATGACAACTTACTTGAAGGATCTTACTCAATCCATAGGTAGATATGGTGGTCTCTCATGGCAAAACTGGTTTAAGGGTATTTGGAAGCACAAGTAGTATCTCTACTTGGTGCTGAGAATTTGGCTAGCATGAGGGGGAAAGGCAAGCTCAACACGTTAGAGGATCCATGACAACATACTTTATCACAGATGTAAGAAAACATAACTCATTATGTTGTCTTCCTTGTCCAACCTCAACTCTTTAGCATGTTATATTTTAATGAGTGCTCCCAATCATAAAAGATGTCAATGATAATATATCTATATGTGAAACCTCTCTTTCCTTATTACTTCCTATTAATTGCAACGATGCCCAAAGCTATATTTGCCAACTCGCAACAACTTTTAATCATCATACTCTTTCTATGTGAAGTCATTACTTTCAATAAGATCAATATGAACTCTTTGATTCTTTTATTCTTTTTCTTTTATTCACCCAAGATCATGGCAAAATAATCAAGCCCTTGACTCAACACTAAACTTTATTATATAGCTCACGGACTCGATTACAAAGAAGGATCATAAAGCAATACTCAAAACTAGATCATGCCATGACTTTATTCTACTAAATCAGGATACTACTAAAAGGATCGAACTAAGAAAGATGGTAAAGATAGGAGTTGTGATGGTGATAAGATACCGGGGCACCTCCCCCAAGCTTGGCAGCTGCCAAGGGGAGTGCCCATACCCATGTGATTATGTCTCCTTCTTTGGTGTTGGTGTAATATTCTTGGCGATGATTCCCCTCAAGATACAGTTCTCCTCCTCGAGCTTATTGACTTTCTTCTTGATGTCCATTATTTCCTTGAGAAGCTTTCCTGTAACGGCTAAAGCTCCTTGCACCCAAGGGTGTTGCATAGCTGCGCGAGAACAAGAGACACTCCTCCTCATATTTTCATAAGAAAGAAATCTAACATTGGAAGGGATAACTGAGTTTAGAATAGCTGAGCTCTGTAGTTCCCCTATCGTAAAGCCAGTTCGGAGGCGAGAAGTGACTTCTTGATCTTCCATGGCATCTACCCTCATCAGGTCGGCCTCCATCTCTTCCTCCGTTGCTGGCCCAAAGTGGTCAGCGTCGCTGTTTGCCCTTGGTTCCGGTGCCGGATTAGATACCCGGCTCTCCCCGACTGACTCTTGAGATGACATCTTGCTCTAATCTGCAGTAGCAACAGCTCAAAACAAAAATAGAGGAGATTTGCGTGATACGGGAGTCAAAACCTTCGGGAGAATGTATAATGAATTTTTACAGACCAAAATACGTATCGTGCAAGAAAACGGAGTCCGGAGGGCACACGAGTTGCTCACGAGGTAGGGGGGCGCGTCCAGGGGGGTAGGGCGTGCCCCCCACCCTCGTGGGGCCCTCGTGTCCTTCCCGGACTGCTAATTATTTTTCTATTTTTCTAAATATTCCAAAACGGAAAGATATTGCCTTAAAAATTGTTTTGGAGTCGGTTTACTTACCGTACCACATACCTATTCCTTTTCGGAGTCTGAAACGGTCTGGAAAGTATCCCTTATGTATTCCTCCGGGGTTACGGTTTCAATAATATTGGTTTCAACATTTATAGGATTACCTGAAATATAGTGTTTGATCCTTTGACCGTTTACCACCTTCGGATTTGTGCCTTCGAAGTTGTTGATTTTTATAGCACCGGAACGATAGACCTCCTCGATAACGTAGGGACCTTCCCATTTAGAGAGAAGTTTTCCTGCAAAAAATCTTAGACGAGAGTTGTATGGCATACATAATCACCTACATTAAACTCACACTTTTGTATCCTTTTTTCACGCCATCTTTTAACTTTTTCTTTAAACAACTTAGCATTTTCATAAGCTTGGGTTCTCCATTCATCAAGTGAGCTAATATCAAATAACCTTTTCTCACCGGCAAGTTTGAAATCATAGTTGAGCTCTTTAATAGCCCAATATGCCTTATGTTCTAGTTCGAGAGGTAAATGACATGCTTTTCCATAGACCATTTTATACGAAGACATACCCATATGATTCTTATATGCAGTTCTATAGGCCCATAATGCATCATCAAGTTTCTTGGACCAATTCTTTCTAGACCTATTAACAGTCTTTTGCAAAATTAATTTGAGCTCTCTATTGCTCAATTCTACTTGACCACTAGACTGCGGGTGATAAGGAGACGCAATTCTATGATTAACGTCATATTTAGCAAGCATTTTACGGAAAGCACCATGAATAAAGTGTGAACCATCATCAGTCATTAAATATCTAGGGACTCCAAACCTCGGAAAAATAACTTCCTTAAGCATTTTAATAGAAGTGTTATGATCAGCACTACTAATTGGAATAGCTGCTACCCACTTAGTAACGTAATCAACAGCAACCAAAATATGTGTATATCCATTAGAGGCAGGAAAAGGTCCCATATAATCAAAGCCCCAAACATCAAATGGTTCAATAACAAGTGAATAATTCATAGGAATTTCTTGTCGTCTACTAATATTACCAATTCTTTGACATTCATCGCAAGACAAACCAAACTTACGGGCATCTTTGAAGAGAGTGGGCCAATAAAAACCAGATTGCAATACATTATGTGCAGTTCTATCTCTAGCGTGGTGTCCTCCATAAGCTTCGGAGTGACACTTGCGTAGGATCTATTCCTGTTCATGCTCAGGTACACAACGTCTAATAACACCATCTACTCCTTCTTTATAAAGATGTGGGTCATCCCAAAAGTAATGTCACAAATCATAGAAAAACTTTTTATTTTGTTGGTATGTGAAGCTAGGTGGTATAAATTTAGCAACAATATAATTAGCATAATCAGCATACCATGGAGTGCTATGAGAAGTGCTTATGACATTTAATTGTTCATCAGGAAAGCTATCATCAATAGGTAGTGGGTCATCAAGAACATTCTCTAACCTAGATAAGTTATCTGCAACCGGGTTCTCAGCTCCGTTTCTATCAAAAATATGCAAATCAAATTCTTGCAGCAAGAGAACCCATCTAATAAGTCTAGGCTTTGCATCTTTCTTTTCCATAAGATATTTAATAGCAGCATGATCCGTGTGAATAGTTACTTTAGAATCAACAATATAGGGTCTGAATTTATCACAAGCAAATACAACTGCTAAAAGTTCCTTTTCAGTAGTAGTATAATTTCTTTGAGCATTGTCTAGAGTCTTACTACCATAATGGATAACATTTAATTTCTTATCAACTGTTTGCCCTAGAACAACACCTACAGCATAATCACTAGCGTCACACATAATTTCAAAGGGTAAATTCCAATCAGGTGGCTGAACAACAGGTGCAGAGACTAATGCTTTCTTAAGTATTTCAAATGCTTCTACACAATCATCAACAAAGACAAATGGTACATCTTTTTGTAATAAATTAGTCAGAGGCCGAGAAATTTTTGAGAAGTCCTTAATGAACCTCCTATAAAATCCGGCGTGACCAAGGAAACTTCTTATACCTTTGATGTCCTTGGGACATGGCATCTTCTCAATAGCATCAACCTTGGCTTTATCAACTTCAATACCTCTTTCAGAAACTTTGTGCCCCAAGACAATACCTTCATTAACCATAAAGTGGCACTTTTCCCAATTCAAGACAAGATTAGTTTCTTCACATCTCTGCAAAACTCGATCAAGATTGCTCAAGCAATCATCAAAAGAGGATCCATAGACGGAAAAGTCGTCCATGAAAACCTCACAAATCTTTTCACAAAAGTCAGAGAATATAGCCATCATGCATCTTTGAAAGGTAGCAGGTGCATTACATAGACCAAAAGGCATACGTCTATAAGCAAAAGTACCAAAAGGGCATGTAAAAGTATCTTTGATTGATCTTTAGCTGACACAGGTATTTGAGAGAAACCAGAATAACCATCTAGAAAGCAATAATGTGTATGTTTGCATAATCTTTCTAGCATTTGATCAATAAAAGGTAAGGGGTAATGATCTTTCTTAGTAGCTTTATTTAATTTGCGGAAATCAATTACCATCCTATAACCTGTGATAATTCTTTGCGGGATCAATTCATCTTTATCATTAGGGACAACAGTAATACCTCCCTTTTTAGGGACACAATGGACAGGACTTACCCACTGACTATTAGTAACGGGATAAATTATACCTGCCTCCAGAAGCTTGACTATTTCTTTTCTTACCACCTCTTTCCTTTTAGGATTCAAACGTCGTTGAGGATCACGAACTGGTTTGGCATCCGCTTCCAAATTTATTTTATGTTGACATAGAGTGGGACTAATGCCCTTAAGTTCATCAAGAGTATATCCAATAGCGGCACGGTGCTTCTTCAGAGTTTTCAATAATCTTTCTTCTTCATGCTCTGAAAGATTAGCACTAATTATAACAGGATATATTTTATTTTCATCAAGATAAGCATATTTAAGATTATCAGGCAACGGTTAAACTCAAACACGGGATCACCCTTGGGTGGAAGAGGATCCCCTAGGATTTCAACAGGCAAATTGTGTTGCAGAATAGGTTCCTGTTTAAAGAATACTTCATCTATTTCCCTTCTTTCATTCATGAACATATCATTTTCATGGTCTAGCAAATAGTGTTCTAAAGGATCACTAGGAGGTGCGGCAATAGAAGCAAGACCAATAATTTCATCCTTACTAGGCAATTCTTCCTCACGATGTTGTTTACTAAATTTAGAGAAATTAAACTCATGAATCATATCATCCAAGCCAATAGTAACAACATTCTTTTCGCAGTCTATCTTAGCATTAACAGTATTCAAGAAGGGTCTACCAAATATAATGGGACAAAAGCTATCTTATGGGGAACCAAGAACAAGAAAATCAGCAGGATATTTAGTTTTCCCACACAAGACTTCAACATCTCTAACAATTCCCACTGGCGATATAGTATCTCTATTAGCAAGCTTAATTGTGACATCAATATCTTCCAACTCAATAGGTGCAATATCATGCATAACTTCTTTGTATAAATCTATGGGTATTACACTAGCACTAGCACCCATATCACATAAGCCATGATAACAATGATCTCCTATTTTAACAGAAATAACAGGCACGCCTACTACAGGTCTATGTTTATCTTTACTACACGGTTTAGCAATTCTAGCAGTTTCACCGTTGAACTGAATAACATGCCCACCGATATTATCAGACAAGAGATCTTTAACAATAGCAATATTAGGTTCTACTTTGACTTGCTCAGGAGGTGTATAAGTTCTAATATTGCTTTTACGAACCACAGTTGAAGCTTTAGCATGATCCTTTATTCTAACAGGGAAGGGTGGTTTCACAATATAAGAAGTGGGAACAATAGGATCATTATAAGTGACAGTCTTTTCTTCAACTTTAATAGGTGCAGCTACTTTTACTTCTATGGGGGGATGATATTTGAACCACTTATCCTTGGGGAGATCAACATAAGTAGCAAAAGATTCACAGAAAGAAGCTACTATCTCAGAGTCAAGTCCATATTTAGTGCTAAACTTACGGAAAATGTCAGTATCCATAAAAGATTTAACACAATCAAACTTAGGTGTCATACTTGACTCCTTACCTTCGTCGAGACCCCAATCTTCAGAGTTGCGTTCAATTCTATCCAATAAATCCCATCTGAATTCAATAGTCTTCATCATAAAAGAGCCAGCACAAGAAGTATCGAGCATGGTTTGATTATCATGAGAAAGCCGAGCATAAAAACTTTGAATAATTATTTCTCTTGGGAGCTCATGATTGGGGCATGAATATAACATTGATTTAAGCCTCCCCCAAGCTTGAGCGATGCTTTCTCCTTCGCGAGGCCAAAAAATATATATATAATTGCGATCACGATGAACAAGATGCATAGGATAATATTTTTGATGAAATTCCAATTTCAATCTTTTGTAGTTCCATGATCCCGTACCATCACATAGCCAATACCATGTCAATGCATCTCCCTTCAAAGAGAAAGGGAAGACCTTCTTCTTGACAACATCATCGGGTATACCTGCAAGCTTAAATAATCCACAAACCTCATCCACTTATATTAAGTGTTCATCAGGATGCTTTGTTCCATCTCCTACAAAAGTATTAGCTAGCAGTTTTTCCATCATACCCGAAGGAACTTCAAAAGGAGTTTTATTTTCAATAGGTTCAGTAGGTTGAGGAGCAACTCTTTGCTCTACTGGACGGGGTGAAGATACCCCGAACAAGCCCCACAGAGAATTACTTTCCATAGTAACAAGTGACAGTAAATTTCAGCACACTATATAAATTTTTCCTTACCAAATTCCACCTACCAAAGGCGCTACACTCCCCGGCAACAGCGCCAGAAAAGAGTCTTGATGACCCACAAGTGTAGGGGATCTATCATAGTCCTTTTGATAAGTAAGAGTGTCGAACCCAACAAGGAGCAGAAGGAAATGATAAGCGGTTTTCAGCAAGGTATTCTCTGCAAGTACTGAAATAAGTGGTAACAGATAGTTTTGTGATAAGGTAAATTGTAACGAGCAACAAGTAACAAGAGTAAATAAAGTGCAGCAAGGTGGCCCAATCCTTTTTGTAACAAAGGACAAGCCTGGACAAACTCTTATAATAGGAAAAGCGCTCCCGAGGACACATAGGAATATCGTCAAGCTAGTTTTCGTCACGCTCATATGATTCGCGTTCGGTACTTTGATAATTTGATATGTGGCTGGACCGGTGCTTGGGTGATGTTCTTACTTGAACAAGCATCCCACTTATGATTAACCTCTATTGCAAGCATCCGCAACTACAACAAAATTATTAAGGTAAACCTAACCATAGCATGAAACATATGGATCAAAATCAGCCCCTTACAAAGCAACGCATAAACTAGGGTTTAAGCTTCTGTCACTCTAGCAACCCATCATCGACTAATTACTTCCCAATGCCTTCCTCTAGGCCCAAATAATGGTGAAGAGTTATGTAGTTGACGTTCACATAACACCACTAGAGGCTAGACAACATACATCTCATCAAAATATCGAACGAATACCAAATTCACATGACTACTAATAGCAAGACTTCTCCCTTGTCCTCAGGAACAAACGTAACTACTCACAAAGCATATTCATGTTCATAATCAGAGGGATAATAATATGCATTAAGGATCTGAACATATGATCTTCCACCAAATAAACCAACTAGCATCAACTACAAGGAGTAATCAACACTACTAGCAACCTACTAGCACCAATCCCGGACTTGGAGACAAGAATTGGATACAAGAGATGAACTAGGGTTTGGAGATGAGATGGTGCTGGTGAAGATGTTGATGGAGATTGCCCTCCCGGAGGGAAGTGTCCCCGGCAGAACAGCTCTGTCGGAGCCCTAGATTGGTTCCGCCAAGGTTCCGCCTCGTGGCGGCGGAGTCTCGTCCCGAAAGGTTGCTTCCTGTTTTTTTCTCATCGAAAGACTTCATATAGGGGAAGATGGGCATCGGAGAGCCACCAGGGGGCCCACGAGGTAGGGGGGCGCGCCCCGGGGGGGCCCCCACCCTCGTGAGCAAGGTGTGGGCCCCCTGGCCTTCATCTTTGGTGACGATTTTTCTTTATTTATTTTAAGGTATTCCGTGGAGTTTCAGGACTTTTGGAGTTGCGCAGAATAGGTCTCCAATATTTGCTCCTTTTCCAGCCCAGAATTCCAGCTGCCGGCATTCTCCCTCTTCATGTAGACCCTGTAAAATAAGAGAGATTAGACATAAGTATTGTGACATAACGTGAAATAACAGCCCATAATGCAATAAATATCGATATAAAAGCATGATGCAAAATGGACGTATCAGCTATGCATTTAGTAAATCATCGTTCGAGAACAAAATCTTATGTCCTTTCGAAAATCATTGGCCGAGAATCAAGTGTTGTGTGTGATACTCTTATGTTTTGTATTTTCAACAATGTACTCATATAGTGTGTCCTTTGTAGGAGGAAAAATGGCAAGTGCGAGTGGAAAAGGTAAAAATGGTGGGGTCATGGAGGACCAACCGAAAGTAGTAGGGTATGAACTAGTGAGAAGTAGGAACCTTGAAGAAAATGAGAGACGGATGGAAGTGACACGCAAAAAAGAGCTATTGTGCGGTAAGATATGGAAGCAAATCGCAAACCAAAAAAAAAAGGTATGTAGCTTCCATCACATCTATTTTCTCCGCGAAGAAGAAAATGTAGCTTCCAGCACTAATCTGTTTATGCAGGAACCCTCCCACACACGTATAAGTATGAATGTAGGACGTGTTTTGAGGTCTAGTATAACAAAGATCATGATTAGGTACACCCTGCACATCAGCCTTCCGAAGCAAGCCATACTGCTAAGTCAAAACTATAGTATATTCATCCACACATTTTCATTTTTGGTGGAATGTAAATATAGGTAGAACATGCAGCAGTACAAACACAATTAGCTAAAGTCAGTGATATAAGTTCTATTCTATTCTGAAAATAGAACATCTGAAACACATGTGCTCTATGTGATGGCTTAGTTCCTCCCTGGTTTTCCTTTTTACATTCTTCCTAATTTACTAAACCTTCTAGTTATGTTACCTGGCCTAGACCTCCACATGTGTGTCTATGTGATGGTTTAGTTCCTCTAGAGATTACCTTGAAAATTGGAACTTCAAAGTCTTCCCTGACTTCGCTACATTAATATTTTACATAGTAATTAGATGCTTTGCTCTCTGCTGATTACAATAATTGAAGTGCATTGCAGTTGTGTCATTATTTTAAAGAACATTGCCTTCTATGTACCTTACTACTCTTAATTGGGTTTCTATGTTATGTCACTAATTTTGTCGATGAAAACATAGAGCAAAGCTATTTGGATGTTGCTCGCCTAGATATCATGTGGTGATCGTTGTTGTCGTAGTGATGTGGTGTAGTCAGCATGCGTTGTGCAGTTTAAGTTTTGAATATTATGCGTGAGCTACTTTTTAACTCCTGTGATTGCTAATTATCCCGAAACACACGAGCATGAGAAAAGGAGGTGTCCTTTTGTTATGCTATTTTTTGGTTGAATTAACTTACTTCTGTTTCTCTCCCCACCTTTAGATCCACAAAGTAGCATCTAGATCTCCTATCCTGCCCGTCAAATCCGAGTTATACTCATATGCAACTAGATCTCCCTTTCTTACCTCATGCAACTAGATCTCCTTGTACAACATTAGTTTTGCCCTTTGTTATATTTATAATGGGGCATCGTATTAATAACTGATTTTTATTCTCTATATACTGAATGAAAAGGAGGTATTTTTATTCTCTGTTTTGCACAAGTGGCGGGCAACTGTTTCCATGAAATTTATTATCTGGAAGCAATAGCAAGGATACATGAGGGTACTTAAATGCTAGGAAATAAAATATCTTTGAACACCAAAGTTGAGAACCTACTTTTGTAACTAGACTTTTAGTGTTGCCACTATCGTGAACTATATGCAGCATAGAGCATTCTAATTATTCTTCTGCATTGTTCTCTATCCCGACTGTTGGGCAACGCGGTAATTTCAAAAAAATTCCTACGATCACTCAAGATCTATCTAGGAGATGTATAGCAACAAGAGGGGGGAGTGTTTCCATGTACCCTCATAGACCGGAAGCGGAAGCGTTTCAATAACGCGGTTGATGTAGCCGAACGTCTTCGCGATCCAACCGGTCCAAGTACCGAACTTACGGTACCTCCGCGTTCAGCACACGTTCAGCTCGATGATGTCCCTCGTAATATTGATCCAGTTCAGGACGAGGGTGAGTTCCGTCAGCACGACGGAGTGGCGACGGTGATGATGATGTTACCAGCGCAGGGCTTCGTCTAAGCACTACGATGGTATGGTCGAGGTGTGTAACTGTGGAGGGGGGAACCGCACACTATTGGGAGAGAAACTTGTGTGTTCTAGGGTGCCCCCCTGCCCCCGTGTATAAAGGAGCAAGGGGGAGGCCGGCCGGTCCCTGTAGGCATGCCCCAAGAGGGGAATCCTACTAGGACTCCAAGTCCT
Organism: Triticum aestivum; assembly: GCF_018294505.1. Classification (NCBI taxonomy): domain Eukaryota; kingdom Viridiplantae; phylum Streptophyta; class Magnoliopsida; order Poales; family Poaceae; genus Triticum; species Triticum aestivum. Next base: position 703,600,477 of record NC_057807.1, read on the forward strand.
AGTAGGTTTCCACCAAGAGGGAGAGAGGGGGAAGGAAGGAGAGGGAGAGGGAGAAGGAAAGGGGGGCGCCGTCCCCCTCCTAGTCCAATTCGGACCCAAGGCGGAGGGGCACGCGGCCTGCCGTAGCCGTCCCTCTCTCTCTCCACTAAGGCCCATCGAGGCCCATTAGTTCCCCCGGGGGTTCCGATAACCCTCTGGCACTCCGGTTTTATCCAAAACTTCTCCGGAACACTTCTGGTGTCCGAATATAGTCGTCCAATAAATCAATCTTTATGTCTCGACCATTTTGAGACTCCTCATCACATCTGTGATCTTATCTGTGACTCCGAACAAACTTCGGTCATCAAAAACACATAACTCATAATACATATCGTCATTGAACGTTAGGCGTGCAGACCCTACGGGTTCGAGAATGATGTATACATGACCGAGACAGATCTCCGGTCAATAACCTATAGCAGAACCTGGATGCTCATATTGGCACCCTTTGTTATCGGTATGTTACTTGCCCGTCATTCTATCGTCGGTATCATCATACCTAGTTCAATCTCGTTACCGGCAAGTCTCTTTACTCGTTCCGTAATGCTTCATCCCGCAACTAACTCATTAGTCACATTGCTTGCAAGGCTTATAGTCATGAGCATTACCGAGAGGGCCCAGAGATACCTCTCTGATACACGGAGTGACAAATCCTAATCTCGATCTATGCCAACCCAACAAATACCTTCGGAGACACCTGTAGAGCATCTTTAAAATCACCCAGTTACGTTGTGACGTTTGATAGCACATAAGGTGTTCCTCCGGTATTCGGGAGTTGCATAATCTCATAGTCTAAGGAACATGTATAAGTCATGAAGAAAGCAGTAGCAATGAAACTGTAATGATCATAATGCTAAGCTAACGGATGGGTCTTGTCCATCATGATCATAATGATGTGATCTCGTTCATCAAATGACAACAAATGTCTATGGTTAGGAAACATAACCATCTTTGATTAACGAGCTAGTCAAGCAGAGGCATACTAGGGACACTATGTTTTGTCTATGTATTCACACATGTACGAAGGTTTCGGTTAATACAATTCTAGCATGAATAATAAACATTTATCATGATATAAGGAAATATAAATAACAACTTTATTATTGCCTCTAGGGCATATTTCCTTCACTGACAACTACAGTAGTGTAGGCTGATGTGATAGGATGTATGATTGATGTAATTGCATCTCAGTAAGAGCAATTTGGTGCATAGTATATTGGTCCCAGCCTACTTGCTGTAAATACCTAATTTTGGTGGATTTTGTTCATGGATTTGATTATATAATCTAAATCCACTGTGAACTACTAAAAATCTGTACATCTACTAAAAGAGTCATAGTTATATATATTTAGTTTTCAGTTGTATGTTTTTTTTTGGAAGCAAGTGTTGGATTATGGGCTACTGGTACCTATGTACAGTAACTTAAAGTATGTCCCAGGTACACTATATGCTCAGCAATCGTACAAACTAAATTATGCAGTTCCTTTCGAATGGATAGACAAAAAGTGGACAGAGGGCTTCTATGCCACATCCATGGCTACTACTGGAAGTCGATTGGCGGTCTTCATCTTGCAATGCTACATCTATAGCTTAGGTAGGTGTATTCCTCATTGTATGTTGTTGTGTGTGCGCATTGCACATGTGAATCCTGTCTGCATTCAATTACATAAATTAGTTTAAAATTCTAATAATCAAGACTTTAACTTTTGTTGGATGTAAACATAAGGAATAGACACAGTGAACAACGAAGCCAACAATCCGCATCAACTGGATGTTGTAGTTTTCATTATGTACACTTGATGTATCATCCTTTCATCTTTTTGTTGTCCTTCTATAAACCTGGTGTATGGTGTCTTGGTGCTTAGAACAGACTGAAGTGTATGTACGTGACAATTAGTTAATGGAATAAAAATGTTTGGTACACTTAATTAATATATATTGTTTTGGTGATTATGCTTTAGAACACATGAACTATATGTATGTGACAATCAGTGCCATATGTTAATTAAAGTTGTGGGTTGCTAAACAAAATGTTCATCAATTGTTGGTTAGTAAAAGTAAACATCGTCTGATTGTTGGTCGGCAAAACAAACCCCGTCTAATGGTCGGTCAGGAAAGGCTAACACCAAACCCAACAAAATGTTGGTCGGGAAAGAATTTCCCATCAGGCAGTCGGCCGGTAAAGGCCCATGACTGCACCAATGGAATATTGGTTGGGAAAGGCCCATGGCAGGCCCAACAAACTGTTGGTCGGGAAAAATAACGCTTAGCCGTCAAGCAGTCGGTCAGGAAAGATATGTCAGTAGGGAAAGGGCTTTCCCATCTAGACATTTCCTAACATACATGGTCGGTCGGCAATAGTCTTCCCTGACCGACTGTTGGTGGGTGAAAGTTGTATTTCTAAACAACCTGGCTATCAGGGATGTAGTGTTGTGGTGTAGTGACTTGAAAACTTCAGCACACAAAACTCAACAGAAATCTCGTGAGATTCATTAGTACAATAGACAAATCATAAACTTTAGGTACTCCCTCTGTTTCTAAATATAAGCCCCTTTAGAGATTCCAATGTGGACTACATAGGGAGCAAAATGAGTGAATCTACGCTCTAAAATATGTCTATATAAATCTGTATGTAGTCATTATTGGAATCTAAAAAAAGACTTATATTTAGGAACGGAGGGAGCACTCTTGTAAAGTCATTCATAATTAATCTTGCATAGCACCTACTTTATCATAACTTCTCCATGACTTATACCCCCGATATAATCCATAACATCATTAAAATAAGCACACTATGCAAATAAAAAAATAGTCTAAAACAGAATAGTTTGTAATGATCTAAACAAAAACTATACTTCTGTAAAGCCAAAAATTCTGAAAAATTAGGAAAACATGGGCAATTTGTATATCTATCATGTATAAAAAATTCATATCAAAATCATGTTCCATTAAATTATACTAATTCCTGGACTATGAGTAAAAGTTTCTGTTTTTTCACAGTGTCAAGTCAACTATCATCCAAATCGTCACAGTGGCTTTACTTGTCACAAGCACCAACTACAATATAAAAACACAATAATTACAGTAGAAATAATCATGTCGTAACACCAAATAGAAAGAAAAGAAAAAAAATCTAATATAGCTATTGGGTTGCCTCCCAAGAAGCACTATTGTTTTACGCCCCTAGCTCGGCGTAATGCACTGTTTCAAGTATTTTCATCATCCTTCAAAGTAATTCCATAGGTGGCTCTTATAGTAGATTAATATGGTAAGTGTTCCATCCCTTTCTTTAATGGAAATTGAAACCTTATATTTCCTTCTTTCATATCAATAATGGCACCTATGGTTTGTAGGAAAGGCCTACCAAGTATTACAGTACATGATGGATTGCATTCAATATCAAGCACAATAAAATCCATGGGGAAGTAATTTATATTAGGAAGTATGCATGAGTACATCATTTATTCTACACAATGGGTTCTTAATAGTCGAATCCGCTAAATGCAAGTTAAAATTGACTCATCTCCAGTCCTTTTTTCATCAAGTTCTATATTACTAAACAAAGATTGATAATAACCGGGTGGAATCGCTTCTTCTAGGAATTCTTGCTTAGCTCTTATTTTAGCGATTCTTTCTCCACTTTCATTCATGGGGTTAGTTGGATAGACTTTAAAGATTCAGTAGCACCAATTTTATGTGGCATCATTTTAATTTTAAGAGTTTCCACATCATGAGCAATTCTGTCCATATTTCTAGCCATATCATGAACTTTATGTAGTTTTTCTTCTACCGTGGCATTAAAAATATTTTGAGAACTAATAAAATCTTTATTGTTGTTCTCAAGATCAGTAGGTATCCTACTATTATTCTTATATGAATTACCATAATTATTAGAGGGGTTACTGGGATACGACCTAGGATTGAAATTCCCTTGATATGCATTGTGGTTGAAATTATTTATAGCGACAAAATTCACATCAATAGCATCATTATTTTTCTCTATCAAAGTAGATAGTGGCACATAATTAGGATCAACATGAGCATTCTTACTAGCAAACATATGCGTAAGAGCATCCATTTTCTCAATCAAAGTAGAAACTTCTTCGAAGGGGTTTACCTTCTTACCAGTTGGAGCGCGTTCGGTGTGCCATTGAGAATAATTTGTCATCATATTATCGAGAAGCTTCGTGGCCACTCCCAAAGTAATTCCCATAAAGGTATGACCTACAGCAGATTCTAGAATATTTCACACAAAGTTTAGTCCCGCATAATTTTTATGTATTATCATCTGTAAGCTTAATCCGTCAGTGTGACAGTTTTTCATCACTAATTTTATTCTCTACCAAGATTGTGCAACATGTTCTTGCTCAAGTTGCTTAAAGATCATGATTTGATTTCTAAGAAAAATAATCTTAGTGGGAGGAAAACACTTGGCAATAAAAGCATCCTTACATTTATCACATGAATCAATAGTATTGCGAGGCAAGGATGAAAACCAAGTTTTAGCACGACCTCTTAGCTAGAAAGGAAATAATTTCAGCTTAACAATATCACTATCAACATATTTTTTTTATTTTTCATATCACATATTTCAATGAAGGTATTAAGATGGGATACCGCATCTTCATTAGGATTTCCAGAAAAGTGTTATTTCATAACAATGTTTAACAATGCAACATTAATATCATATGACTCCTCACTAGTGGCGGGGGAGCAAGTGGAGTACTAATAAAATCACTGTTATTAGTATTCAAGAAGTCACACAACTTAGTCTTTTCTTGAGACATACTGACAAAGCAAACAAGCAAAGCAAAATAGTTTTTTTTGTTTTCAATTTTTTAAAGAAGTGGAGGGAGATGAAAAAGAGAGGCGAATAAACAGTAGAGCAAGTAATTAATACTTTGTCAGAAGGAACTTGTAGGTATTTTTATGATGCCCCCCCAACCCCCGCCGGCAACGGCGCGAGAATTTTTTTTGTTACTTATGAGCTGCATTGGGATTTTCCATGAGAGGAAGGGTGAAGCAATATAGTAGTTGATACATTTCCTTTAGTGAGAACCATGGTTATCAAACCAACACGAGAACCAAGCAGATCGTAGTGAACAGTAGCAGCACACATACAAGACCAAATACTTGCACCCAACACGGGCAAGAGAGTTGTCGATCCCCTTGAACCTATTACTTGCAAGGATTAAATATGGTAGTAATACATAGATAAATTGAGAAGTACAATAAAAAAGAGTAAAATTTCAGCTAGGTATTTTTGGTTTTAGTAATATGATAAAACTAGACACGAGGGCCATAGTTTTCACTAGAGGCTTCTCTCTCGAAACATAGCATATGGTGGCTAGACTAATTATTGTTGGTCAATTGCTACAAAAGCGCATAGTTATGACGATATTCATGACAATGATCATGTATATATGCATCACATCATGACATGTAGACCAAAATGATTCTACATCTACTTATATTGCTCCACCAATCGACCGCTATCTAGCATGCATCTGGTATTAAGTTCATAACAAACAGAGTAACGCTTTGAGCAAGATGACATGATGTGGACAGAATAAAATCAAGCAATATGATTAAACCATGTTGTTTTACCCTTGATGGAAACAATACAAATATGTGACTCACTACCCCTACTGTCACTGCGTGAGGAAACCGCAAGACTGAACTCTCTATAAAGAACCTCTCCCACTGAAGATAAATCAATCTAGTTGGCCAAACCAAATGGATAGGTCGGAGCGAAATACAAAGATATAACAATCATGCACAATAAAGTTTAGCAAAGACTACATTACTTTAAATGAATATTCAAAATTATAAACACACAATTCATCGGATCCCAACTAACATACCGCAAAAGAATTACATCGGATAGAACTCCAAGGAGCTCGAGGAGAACATTGTATTGAAGATCAAAGAGAGAGAAGAAGCCGTCTAGCTACTAGATATGGACATGTAGGGATGTGGTGAACTAATCATACACCATTGGAAGGGCAGCAAGGTTGGTGTAGAAGCCCTCCATGATCGATTCCCCCTCCAGCAGAGTACCGGAAAAGGCCTCCAGATGGGATCGCGAAAGAACAGAAGCTTGCGGCGGCGGAGAACTTGTTTTTGGGTGGCTCTATGTTGGTTTTGGAATTTATGGGAATTTATAGCGCTGGAATTAGGCCAGACGGAGCTGCGTGGGACCCAGGAGCTCAGTTCGTGCCCCCTGGTGGCGCATCGTGTGAGCTTGTGGCTCTCCCGTAGTTCTCCAGGCCTCCTCCCGAACGTTCTAGGTTCCGTTCTCGTCCAGAAAAAATCACTGTAAAGTTTCATTGTGTTTGGACTTCGTTTGGTACTGATTTCTGAATAGCCAAAAACAAGCAAAAAACATAAACTGGCACTGGGCACTTAGTTAATAGGTTAATCCCCAAAATTATGTAAAATTGTATAAAAAGTATCTAAGATTGGTAATATAATGGCATGAAACAATTAAAAACTATAGATATATTGGAGACGTATCACCCATGTTGCGCTGATGGGTGGCGCCTGAAGCAAGATGTTGTGGTGATTGTTTCCCCTTTAAGCATGGCGGGCGGCGTCTACAACAATGTGTGATGGTGGTCAGGGTCCCTTGCAGCACGTAGATGCCCTTTGCAGCATGGCGGCAGTTTTTATTCCTTCAACGTATCATGCATGGCATGGTTTCTTCCTTGGATCATGCTACGCATCTGCCGACTGATCTTTTGAGAAGATCAACCAGGCCGCAAGCTGTTGGACACACCGATGGCAGTCGTTTGATCCTCGTCTACTAGATGACGGGTGTTTGTAATAGTATTCATGTTGTGCTCAGAGGTTTACAACATGATACATGTTACGCTCAGAGATTTGCAAGACAAGTTCTTTACAATAGTAGCGATGTTGCGCTTGGAGGTGTACAACATGGCCGATGATTGCACTAGCTTGGCAAACACCTGACGGTTTTGGATGGGTTTCCAACTTGAGTCTTGTTGTGCTCCCTTTTGAAACATCTGGTGGGTTTAGACGAGTTTGCAACATGAGCAAGTTGCACTTGGGGGTTTGCAACATGAAACATGTTGCGCGGATGGGTGTGGCGCCTGAAGTAGGATGTTGTGGTGGTTGTTTCCCCTTTAAGCACGGCGGGCGGCGTCTACAACAACGTGCGATGGTGGTCAGGGTCCCTTACAGCACGGAGATACCCTTTGTAGCGTAGCGGCAGTTTTCATTCCTTCGATTGCCCTTGCAGCGAGGCGGTCAGCTTGAAGCGCTGGCTCCGCCCACCCACCATCAGAGCTGAGTTGTAAAAAAATGGATGATGGCATCTATAATGTATCGGCACCTCGCAATGAACTGGCAGGCTTTTGTAGCAGCAACAGAGCACCTGAGTCTCGCAAATGGCCCGTTGGCCTTTTGCATTAGCTCCCCCAAAGCAAGATAGATTTGCTGTTGGATTGTGTGAAGAGAGGGGAATTGGATGGAAGAAGAAAGAATTTTCTAGAGATAATGTAGGGGGCACGTCGCTGGTTAGATGGAACAACGAACAGGTGGGTGGATGCATCGGTCAAGCGCGATCCAAATGGTTGCGTGTGATTAGTCAGTTGAATCTAAGAATTTCACTTATTCGTTTCCTAGATTCAATGAAAAATGGAATTGCATAGAGCGATAGTCTTCATATAATTAAGGTTTTTTTAATAGTCTTCATATAATTAAGGTTTTTTATGATTTGTATAGAGAAAAAGTCTTCATATAATTAAGGTTTTTTAAAATTCAAAGAATAACTACAGATACATAGGGTTAAATATGTTGCCAACGCATTTGTGAGGGCCACCATGCTAGTAGTATAAATAAAAAAATGAAAGAGAAAGGTACACAGTTTGTTCATAGTAAAATGTTAGTGCTATTTGTGTTTCCACTCGGCCATACAATAGTGAATAGGGAATATCCTCACAGAACAGTGGAACACTATATAATACTCCGTCGCGTTTCTTTCTAAATTCAGAAAACGAAAAAAAAGGCATGCGTTTCTTTCGCGTTCATCACCTTCTCCATTTCTACTTGACGTGTGTTTCTTTCCCGTTTTATCACTTGCTATTGCTTATATGAGATCTCCCTCATATAAGCATCTCCCTACCTCTCAGGTTTCTCCTCTCCTTCCCATCCCTAGCTCTCAGGTTTCTCCTCTCCTTCCCATCTCCATAGCTAGCCAGCCTCAAGCCCTAGCCGTAGGCAGCGGGGCGAGATGGAGAATGAAACTCTTGACAACGGCGACCAGCCTAGCCCGCTGACGCAGCCACTCCAACAGCTTCCCGACGACCTGCTCCGGGACATCTTCCACCGCCTCCTGACGGATCCCAGTGCCCTGGCATTCGTCTCCATGGCCTACAAGGATTGGCGGCGCCTTGTCCACGACGAGGAGAACTTCCTCCGTCCCTTTCGCGCGGCTCACCAGAGCGTCCCACCACTCCTCGGCCTCATCCTCAACGCCTACTACGGCGAGGTCCAATTCAAGTTTACGCCCACCGACGCGGTGGAACTGATGCCGCCGACGTTGGCCCACGACGGATGGTTCCGCGCCTCCGGCTGCACCCACGGCCGCGTGCTCCTCTACCGCGCCTGGGAGTGGGACAACAACCACCACGGGGAGCTAATTGTGTGGGACCCGCTAACCGGCGAGCAGAACCTCATCCCGCCTGCACCTGGGCCTGGCTTCCACCACGGGCAGAGGTGCGGCGCGGCTCTGGTCTGCGATGCCGATCACGCCCACGGCGGGGACTGCCACTCGTCGCCGTTCCGCGTCGTCTTTGCGTACAGCCAGTATGACAGCTGGAGGGAAGGTCTGGAGGGTCCGCCGGCGATCCACATCTTCGCCCGCGTCTACAGCTCCAAGACAGGAAGTTGGGAAGGCCGCCTGGCAGCGACCATGGACGAGGAGTGCCACTTGGGCTGGAATCCGAGCGCCGTGGCCGGCAACGGCGCTGCTGTGTACTGGATGACTGAAGTTGATAGGACGGTGGCAGAATTTCAGTTGGAGACGCAGAGGCTGCTACTGATTGATACACCGGAGGTCATACACGGCCACAACTTTTTTCTCGCGCCGGCCATGGACGCGCGGTTGCGTTTGGCCGGCGTCATGGATAACTCAGTCATGCTGTTTTCGTTGGCCTGGGTTAGCCGTACCCTTGTTAGATTTGAAGATTTCCTTCTGTTGGATGCGTATGCCGATCACGAGAATGGTGGCGATGGGCTCTTGCATGTTCTTGAGTACTCTGATGATGAAGACAAGGATGAACTACTAGACGACACAGTGAAACCGAACGTCATCGGGTTCTCGGAGCAGCTGGATTGCATTTTCTTGCAGGCAGAACCGGGTGTATTCATGATCAGCTTGGAGTCCGGGCAGCATCAGCGAGTGCTTGAACCGGATCAACGCTTTTACGGTTCTGTTTATCCCTACTCCGCCTTTTATGCACCAGGTACTTATGTACTCTTACTTTACACTAGACATATGGTGCTAGTTTTGATCATGTCTACCCGGCACCAACATAATCTGTATCAAATAGTCTTCCTGATTTCTAACTGGATTATGTATTGGGATTGTATGTAGAAAGGAGAAGCCAAACAGGTGTAACAAGCCGCGACAACGATGCTCTCTAGGGTAGCAACCGAATTCTTCACAAGCAGAGGTTGGGAGCCGAGGGACACACAGGATTGACAATGGGTGATGCAGTTGCTGGGATTCTGAGGCTCCTTGAATATCATGATGTTCTATTTGTTAGCTCCTTCTGTTCTGGTAGATGATGGCTTATTACCTGAAATATGTATCACGCCTGTGTGTGTGTGTGTTGGCACTGTAAAGGTACTGGTCTCCTGGCGCATGATGGGAACTTGTAGTGGGCAGTTACCTGTGGTGTTTTGCGCATCTGTGACGCATAAAGTGCTATATTTGTTTGTTTTATCGGTTTCTTAATGAAAATCGGGGGCGGAGAGCTCCTTTCACTACCGGAACAGGGCTCTACGCCGACAGCCAAATATATGCCGACGGCTACCGTCGGCCTAGTCCGAGCTATGCCGACAGCTAGCTCCTGGCCGTCGGCGTACAACGGCCGTCGGGCTATCCGCGTCTACGCCGACAGCAGCCGTCGGCATACACAGGCCGTCGGCTTATCCCAGACTACGCCTACAGCTGCCGTCGGCATATACTGGCCGTCGGCATAGATGTGGGCCCGCTGACAACTGCAATCACGGCTGGCTAACGACGTTAAATCTATGCCGACGGCCGTGACGGTGGCCGTCGGCATAGATACGGGTGACACGTCAACGATCCAGAGCGCACCGACCAGGAGCTATGCCGACGGCAGCCGTCGGCATAGCCGACATGTCATCGATCCGCGGCGCTGTCCATCTGCCCTGGCCGCACCTATGCCGACGGCTTTGCCGTCGGCATAGTTTTTTTTTCTTTTTTTTCTTTTTTTCCATATAGTATTATTATTATTATTAAGCATACAGTATGTGTTAATAAGCATACATATAGTATGTGTTAATAAGTATATAGTATGTTAATAAGCATATAGTATGTGTTAATAAGCATACAAATAGTTTTTTTTCTTTTTTTCTTCACTGTTTTCTTTATTATTTTTATTTAACTAACTTACATACAATATGTGTTAATAAGCATACATACATTATTTTTCGGTTCTGTACAGAGCGTTGTGACCCCCCTCACGAACGGTGCCGCCGCCAGCCGGCAACTAGAATGGAGAACAGCCGCATCGGGTCTATACGAAGGGGAGTTTGCTCCAAGTGTTTATATATATCGGATGACCTACCACAACCGGATGGTGTTATGGCATGTCCGAAAAGGCGGCACGCATCTCCGGGGTGTGGCCCCGTCACGGACGGCGCCGCCGCCGGCACCTGGAGGGGGGGAACGGACGCGTCGGGTCTACATGGAGTGGATTTAGCTGTGGGTTTGGCCCGGATGTTGCTCCCGGTGTCCCTCTGGGCCGACCTGACACAACCGGGTGGAGAGGTCCACTGGTCAAAGCCCGTCCGTGGGAAGTCAAAGGGCTAGATCTCGTGGTCAACCGCTCCAGGGTTAGGCGGGACGGGGGCCCTGGGGGGTAGCAATGCCACCTGAGCGTCGTACCGCGCCCTCATACATGCGGGGTGGTGTTGTGGCATGTCCAAAGAGGCGGCACCTG
>NC_057807.1:703612190-703620633 GCF_018294505.1 Triticum aestivum
GCACGCGTCTCCGGGGTTCGGCCCCCTCACGGACGGCGCCATCGCCGGCACCTGGAGGGGGAAAACGGACGCGTCGGGTCTACACGGAGGGGATCTTGCTGTGGGCCTGGCCCGGATGTTGCTCCAAAGTGTTCCTATTGGCTGACCTAAAACAACCGGGTGGAGAGGTCCACTGGTCAAATCCCGTCCGTGCAAAGTCAAAGGGCTAGATGCCGTGGTCAAACGCTACAGGGTTAGGCGGGACGGGGGCCCTGGGGGGTAGCAATGCCACCGGAGCGTCGCACCGGGCCCTCATACATGCGGGGTGGTGTGGTGGCATATCCGAAGAGGCGGCACGCGTCTCCGAGGTGTGGCTCCCCTCACGGACGGCAATGACACGGTAGTAGACGTTCTGCGGTAACGATGCAGCATGAATATTATTAAATACTTGGAGCGCGATAAAATCATGAGTTTTTTACACAACGTGGGCACATGTGCTATAGGACTGATGGTAATTTTTCATAATTTTTTGTGATGGAGAAGTATCTGAACACTTCCTTCTACGCGGATTGCTCTTCGCACGTCTACGACTGTGGCCGGCGGCCTCCGGGGGCTAGCATACCGTCAAATCTTGCGTAGGCGGCCTCTCACAAGTCTCGAAGTGTTGAGGCGGTTGCAAACGCCCAGCACGCGTCTCCGGGGTGTGCCCACCCCCCCCCCTCACGGACGGCGCCGCCGCCGGCACCTGGAGGGGGAAAACGGACGCGTCGGGTCTACACGGAGGGGATCTTGCTGTGGGCCTGGCCCGGATGCTGCTCCAAAGTGTTCCTATGGGTTGACCTAACACAACCGGGTGGAGAGGTCCACTGGTCAAATCCCGTCCGTGCAAAGTCAAAGGGCTAGATCCCGTGGTCAAACGCTACAGGGTTAGGCGGGGCGGGGGCCCTGGGGGGTAGCAATGCCACCAGAGCGTCGCACCGGGCCCTCATGCATGCGGGGTGGTGTGGTGGCATGTCCGAAGAGGCGGCACGCGTCTCCGGGGTGTGGCCCCCCTCACGGACGGCAATGACACGGTAGTAGACGTTTTGCGGTAACGATGCAGCGTGAATATTATTAAATACTTGGAGCGCGATAAAATCATGAGTTTTTTACACAACGTGGGCACATGTGCTATAGGACTGATGGTAATTTTTCATAATTTTTTGTGATGGAGAAGTATCTGAACACTTCCCCCTACGCGGATTGCTCTTCGCACGTCTACGACTGTGGCCGGCGGCCTCCGGGGGCTAGCATACCGTCAAATTTTGCGTAGGCGGCCTCTCACAAGTCTCGAAGTGTTGAGGCGGTTGCAAACGCCCAGCACGCGTCTCCGGGGTGTGCCCCCCCCCCTCACGGACGGCGCCGCCGCCGGCACCTGGAGGGGGGAAACGGACGCGTCGGGTCTATACGGAGGGGATCTTGCTGTGGGCCTGGCCCGGATGTTGCTCCAAAGTGTTCCTATGGGCTGACCTAACACAACCGGGTGGAGAGGTCCACTGGTCAAATCCCGTCCGTGCAAAGTCAAAGGGCTAGATCCCGTGGTCAAACGCTACAGGGTTAGGTGGGACGGGGGCCCTGGGGGGTAGCAATGCCACCGGAGCGTCGCACCGGGCCCTCATACATGCGGGGTGGTGTGGCGGCATGTCCGAAGAGGCGGCACGCGTCTCCGTGGTGTGGCCCCCCTCACGGACGGCAATGACACGGTAGTAGACGTTCTGCGGTAACGATGCAGCGTGAATATTATTAAATACTTGGAGCGCGATAAAATCATGAGTATTTTACACAACGTGGGCACATGTGCTATAGGACTGATGGTAATTTTTCATAATTTTTTGTGATGGAGAAGTATCTGAACACTTCCCTGTACGCGGATTGCTCTTCGCACGTCTACGACTGTGGCCGGCGGCCTCCGGGGGCTAGCATACCGTCAAATCTTGCGTAGGCGGCCTCTCACAAGTCTCGAAGTGTTGAGGCGGTTGCAAACGCCCAGCACGCGTCTCCGGGGTGTGCCCCCCCCTCACGGACGGCGCCGCCGCCGGCACCTGGAGGGGGAAAACGGACGCGTCGGGTCTACACGGAGGGGATCTTGCTGTGGGCCTAGCCCGGATGTTGCTCCAAAGTGTTCCTATAGGCTGACCTAACACAACCGGGTGGAGAGGTCCACTGGTCAAATCCCGTCCGTGCAAAGACAAAGGGCTAGATCCCGTGGTCAAACGCTACAGGGTTAGGCGGGACGGGAGCCCTGGGGGTAGCAATGCCATCGGAGCATCGCACCGGGCCCTCATACATGCGGGGTGGTGTGGTGGCATGTCCGAAGAGTTGGCACGCGTCTCCGGGGTGTGGCCCCCCTCACGGACGGCAATGACACGGTAGTAGACGTTCTGCGGTAACGATGCTGCGTGAATATTATTAAATACTTGGAGCGCGATAAAATCATGAGTTTTTTTACACAACGTGGGCACATGTGCTATAGGACTGATGGTAATTTTTCATAATTTTTTGTGATGGAGAAGTATCTGAACACTTCCCTCTACGCGGATTGCTCTTCGCACGTCTAGGACTGTGGCCGGCGGCCTCCGGGGGCTAGCATACCGTCAAATCTTGCGTAGGCGGCCTCTCACAAGTCTCGAAGTGTTGAGGCGGTTGCAAACGCCTAGCACGCGTCTCCGGGGTGTGCCCCCCCCCCTCACGGACGGCGCCGCCGCCGGCACCTGGAGGGGGAAAACGGACGCGTCGGGTCTACACGGAGGGGATCTTGCTGTGGGCCTGGCCCGGATGTTGCTCCAAAGTGTTCCTATGGGCTGACCTAACACAACCGGGTGGAGAGGTCCACTGGTCAAATCCCGTCCGTGCAAAGTCAAAGGGCTAGATCTCGTGGTCAAACACTACAGGGTTAGGCGGGACGGGGGCCCTGGGGGGTAGCAATGCCACCGGAGCGTCGCACCGGGCCCTCATACATGCGGGGTGGTGTGGTGGCATGTCCGAAGAGGCGACACGCGTCTCCGGGGTGTGGCCCCCCTCACGGACGGCAATGACACGGTAGTAGACGTTCTGCGATAACGATGCAGCGTGAATATTATTAAATACTTGGAGCGCGATAAAATCATGAGTTTTTTACACAACGTGGGCACATGTGCTATAGGACTGATGGTAATTTTTCATAATTTTTTGTGATGGAGAAGTATCTGAACACTTCCCTCTACGCGGATTGCTCTTCGCACGTCTACGACTGTGCCCGGGGGCCTCCAGGGGCTAGCATACCGTCAAATCTTGCGTAGGCGGCCTCTCACAAGTCTCGAAGTGTTGAGGCGGTTGCAAACGCCCAGCACGCGTCTCCCGGGTGTGCCCCCCCTCTCACGGACGGCGCCGCCGCCGGCACCTGGAGGGGGAAAACGGACGTGTCGGGTCTACACGGAGGGGATCTTGCTGTGTGCCTGGCCCGGATGTTGCTCCAAAGTGTTCCTATGGGCTGACCTAACACAACCGGGTGGAGAGGTCCACTGGTCAAATCCCGTCCGTGCAAAGTCAAAGGGTTAGATCCCGTGGTCAAACGCTACAGGGTTAGGCGGGACGGGGGCCCTGGGGGGTAGCAATGCCACCGGAGCGTCGCACCGGGCCCTCATACATGCGGGGTGGTGTGGTGGCATGTCCGAAGAGGCTGCACGCGTCTCCGGGGTGTGGCCCCCCTCACGGACGGCAATGACACGGTAGTAGACGTTCTGCGGTAACGATGCAGCGTGAATATTATTAAATACTTGGAGCGCGATAAAATCATGAGTTTTTTACACAATGTGGGCACATGTGCTATAGGACTGATGGTAATTTTTCATAATTTTTTGTGATGGAGAAGTATCTGAACACGTCCCTCTACGCGGATTGCTCTTCGCACGTCTACGACTGTGGCCGGCGGCCTCCGGGGGCTAGCATACCGTCAAATCTTGCGTAGGTGGCCTCTCACAAGTCTCGAAGTGTTGAGGCGGTTGCAAACGCCCAGCACGCGTCTCCGGGGTGTGCCCGCCCCTCACGGACGGCGCCGCCGCCGGCACCTGGAGGGGGAAAACGGACGCGTCGGGTCTACACGGAGGGGATCTTGCTGTGGGCCTGGCCCGGATGTTGCTCCAAAGTGTTCCTATGGGCTGACCTAACACAACCGGGTGGAGAGGTCCACTGGTCAAATCCCATCCGTGCAAAGTCAAAGGGCTAGATCCCGTGGTCAAACGCTACAGGGTTAGGCGGGACGGGGGCCCTGGGGGGTAGCAATGCCACCGGAACGTCGCACCGGGCCCTCATACATGCGGGGTGGTGTGGTGGCATGTCCGAAGAGTTGGCACGCGTCTCCGGGGTGTGGCCCCCCTCACGGACGCAATGACACGGTAGTAGACGTTCTGCGGTAACGATGCAGCGTGAATATTATTAAATACTTGGAGCGCGATAAAATCATGAGTTTTTTACACAACGTGGGCACATGTGCTATAGGACTGATGGTAATTTTTCATAATTTTTTGTGATGGAGAAGTATCTGAACACTTCCCTCTACGCGGATTGCTCTTCGCACGTCTATGACTGTGGCCGGCGGCCGCCGGGGTCTAGCATACCGTCAAATCTTGCGTAGGCGGCCTCTCACAAGTCTCGAAGTGTTGAGGCGGTTGCAAACGCCCAGCACGCGTCTCCGGGGTGTGCCCCCCCCCCCCTCACGGACGACGCCGCCGCCGGCACCTGGAGGGGGAAAACGGACGCGTCGGGTCTACACGGAGGGGATCTTGCTGTGGGCCTGGCCCGGATGTTGCTCCAAAGTGTTCCTATGGGCTGACCTAACACAACCGGGTGGAGAGGTCCACTGGTCAAATCCCATTCGTGCAAAGTCAAAGGGCTAGATCCGGTGGTCAAACGCTACAGGGTTAGGCGGGACGGGGGCCCTCGGGTATAGCAATGCCACCGGAGCGTCGCACCGGGCCCTAATACATGCAGGGTGGTGTGGTGGCATGTCCGAAGAGGCGGCACGCGTCTCCGGGGTGTGGCCCCCCTCACGGACGGCAATGACACGGTAGTAGACGTTCTGCGGTAACGATGCAGCGTGAATATTATTAAATACTTGGAGCGCGATAAAATCATGAGTTTTTTACACAACGTGGGCACATGTGCTATAGGACTGATGGTAATTTTTCATAATTTTTTGTGATGGAGAAGTATCTGAACACTTCCCTCTACGCGGATTGCTCTTCGCACGTCTACGAATGTGGTCGGCGGCCTCCGGGTGCTAGCATACCGTCAAATCTTGCGTAGGCGGCCTCTCACAAGTCTCGATGTGTTGAGGCGGTTGCAAACGCCCAGCACGCGTCTCCGGGGTGTGCCCCCCCCCTCATGGACGGCGCCGCCGCCGGCACCTGGAGGGGGAAAACGGACGCGTCGGGTCTACACGGAGGGGATCTTGCTGTGGTCCTGTCCCGGATGTTGCTCCAAAGTGTTCCTATGGGCAGACCTAACACAACCGGGTGGAGAGGTCCACTGGTCAAATCCCGTCCGTGCAAAGTCAAAGGGCTAGATCCCGTGGTCAAACGCTACAGGGTTAGGCGGGACGGGGGCCCTGGGGGGTAGCAATGCCACCGGAGCGTCGCACCGGGCCCTCATACATGCGGGGTGGTGTGGTGGCATGTCCGAAGAGGCGGCACGCGTCTCCGGGGTGTGGCCCCCCTCACGGACGGCAATGACACGGTAGTAGACGTTCTGCGGTAACGATGCAGCGTGAATATTATTAAATACTTGGAGCGCGATAAAATCATGAGTTTTTTACACAACGTGGGCACATGTGCTATAGGACTGATGGTAATTTTTCATAATTTTTTGTGATGGAGAAGTATCTGAACACTTCCCTCTACGCGGATTGCTCTTCGCACGTCTAGGACTGTGGCCGGCGGCCTCCGGGGGCTAGCATACCGTCAAATCTTGCGTAGGCGGCCTCTCACAAGTCTCGAAGTGTTGAGGCGGTTGCAAACGCCCAGCACGCGTCTCCGGGGTGTGCCCCCTCCCCCCTCACGGACGGCGCCGCCGCCGGCACCTGGAGGGGGAAAACGGACGCGTCGGGTCTACACGGAGGGGATCTTGCTGTGGGCCTGGCCCGGATGTTGCTCCAAAGTGTTCCTATGGGCTGACCTAACACAACCGGGTGGAGAGGTCCACTGGTCAAATCCCATCCATGCAAAGTCAAAGGGCTAGATCCCGTGGTCAAACACTACAGGGTTAGGCGGGACGGGGGCCCTGGGGGGTAGCAATGCCACCGGAGCGTCGCACCGGGCCCTCATACATGCGGGGTGGTGTGGTGGCATGTCCGAAGAGGCGGCACGCGTCTCCGTGGTGTGGCCCCCCTCACGGACGGCAATGACACGGTAGTAGACGTTCTGCGGTAACGATGCAGCGTGAATATTATTAAATACTTGGAGCGCGATAAAATCATGAGTTTTTTACACAACGTGGGCACATGTGCTATAGGACTGATGGTAATTTTTCATAATTTTTTGTGATGGAGAAGTATCTGAACACTTCCCTCTACGCGGATTGCTCTTCGCACGTCTAGGACTGTGGCCGGCGGCCTCCGGGGGCTAGCATACCGTCAAATCTTGCGTAGGCGGCCTCTCACAAGTCTCGAAGTGTTGAGGCGGTTGCAAACGCCCAGCACGCGTCTCCGGGGTGTGCCCCCTCCCCCCTCACGGACGGCGCCGCCGCCGGCACCTGGAGGGGGAAAACGGACGCGTCGGGTCTACACGGAGGGGATCTTGCTGTGGGCCTGGCCCGGATGTTGCTCCAAAGTGTTCCTATGGGCTGACCTAACACAACCGGGTGGAGAGGTCCACTGGTCAAATCCCATCCGTGCAAAGTCAAAGGGCTAGATCCCGTGGTCAAACGCTACAGGGTTAGGCGGGACGGGGGCCCTGGGGGGTAGCAATGCCACCGGAGCGTCGCACCGGGCCCTCATACATGCGGGGTGGTGTGGTGGCATGTCCGAAGAGGCGGCACGCGTCTCCGGGGTGTGGCCCCCCTCACAGGCGGCAATGACACGGTAGTAGACGTTCTGCGGTAACGATGCAGCGTGAATATTATTAAATACTTGGAGCGCGATAAAATCATGAGTTTTTTACACAACGTGGGCACATGTGCTATAGGACTGATGGTAATTTTTCATAATTTTTTGTGATGGAGAAGTATCTGAACACTTCCCTCTACGCGGATTGCTCTTCGCATGTCTACGACTGTGGCCGGTGGCCTCCGGGGGCTAGCATACCGTCAAATCTTGCGTAGGCGGCCTCTCACAAGTCTCGAAGTGTTGAGGCGGTTGCAAACGCCCAGCACGCGTCTCCGGGGTGTGCCCCCCCCCTCACGGACGGCGCTGCCGCCGGCACCTGGAGGGGGGAAACGGACGCGTCGGGTCTACACGGAGGGGATCTTGCTGTGGGCCTGGCCCGGATGTTGCTCCAAAGTGTTCCTATGGGCTGACCTAACACAACCGGGTGGAGAGGTCCACTGGTCAAATCCCGTCCGTGCAAAGTCAAAGGGCTAGATCCCGTGGTCAAACACTACAGGGTTAGGCGGGACGGGGGCCCTGGGGGGTAGCAATGCCACCGGAGCGTTGCACCGGGCCCTCATACATGCGGGGTGGTGTGGTGGCATGTCCGAAGAGGCGGCACGCGTCTCCGGGGTGTGGCCCCCCTCACGGACGGCAATGACACGGTAGTAGACGTTCTGCGGTAACGATGCAGCGTGAATATTATTAAATACTTGGAGCGCGATAAAATCATGAGTTTTTTACACAACGTGGGCACATGTGCTATAGGACTGATGGTAATTTTTCATAATTTTTTGCGTAGGCGGCCCCTCCCCCTTCACTCACCTGACGAACTAAGCTACCCCCGCCCCCACCACCACCCTCCCCGTCGACCAGGCCACGGCCTTGGCAGACGAAGCTGCTCGAATTCGGCGCCTCCCCTCCCCTCCCCTCTGTGTGGTTCCGGGAGAGGAGAGGGCCGAGCGGTTTAAAAAAAATAAAAATCTATATGAAATAATAACACATAAAAAAGGAAAACTATAACTATAAAAAATTTAAAAATCTATATGAAATAAAAAAGAATAAATATATAACTATAAGAAAACATTAAAATAAAAAAGAATAAATATATAACATTGAAAATAATATACACTAAAATTATATTTGAAGACAGTTAATAATGTATGCCACGTGTGTAATTAACATGTATACGGCTAGTTTGTAATTAACATGTAAAAAAAAGAAATACACCTATGCCTACGGCTTAGCCATCGGTATATATGCCACGTGGCATGACTAATGTATGCCAACGGTTAAGCCGTCGGCATAGTTCCCTTATCCACTCCCCACTCACCCCCTCCACTCGTTCGTCCCCACTCGTGCGCCCCG
>NC_057807.1:703620928-703639570 GCF_018294505.1 Triticum aestivum
TTGCCTCCACCCCAGCTCTCTGCCCCGCCACGAACCGGGCAGGGCCCCGCCTCGGCCCCTCCCCGAGCACGCCTAGCCACGGCTCCGGCCAGCGGCCCGCGTCCCTGCCCGGCTGGCCCTGGTGCTAGCTCCGGTCGGCGGCGGCCTCTGCTTCTCCGGCCGACCACGACCAGCCCCATCCCTCCCGTCCCCTCCATCGTCGTGACACTCCTTTGCCCGGTGAGCTATGCTCTTTTTTTTTCATTTTTCCTACTGTGACATTCATAGTTTCATATTAATTTGCTGCAAATAACTACTATGTATGGACATGTGTAACTTATCTTCACAAAGACAAGTGATGTAATTGTTAGCATTGTTCTCTTCTAGATTTTATGTCCATAAGCCTAATATTTGTACCAATATGATATGTAATGGATTATGACAATATATGCATGTGAGATTAATGGATGGTGTATTCGGCCCCTAAGTCTATTCACATATGCATGCAAAACAAATTTTTGAGTTGCTGTTTGTGTCATGTTCTTTGAGTTGTTGACGTCTAGAGATGGCATGGATAGGAGGTGAAGTTGTGTCTAAATCCTTGCTATGTGACATTTAGTTTCGAAAATAGTTGTGTGAGATGTGCTCCAAAATTGACATATGATGAGTGGTTATTTAATCATGATGATCTTGCTAAAAAAATTGAAGGACAAAATTTTACACTTGACGAAATATGATTTTTTTTCATAGTTTAAACTGTCAATGCTTAACCTATTTTTTTGCACTTGGTCGAATTAACAGGATTTGTGGTGTTCCATCTTCGTGGAGTGACCGTCGACGTTGGAGGTGTTTGTCCACGATCGTCCCTCCTTTGATCGACTACATCCTCTACATCGGAGGGTGAGCAACAATTCCATGACCTCGTCCACTTTTTTTCCATGTCACTAGATTGAATTTTCACATCAAGTCGCGTAACCTAGGTCTCCCGTCCGAAAGGGTTGCATCGATAAATATGCATTCAATTGCATATTTATCACCGCAGCTCTTTCGGATTGTCCAACGCTTTCCACGGACAGCCCGAGGATGTGTAGATTGGGTACGTTGTTCATGCTCTACCCCGTTCCGAGACAGGATTTCGGCGGCGCCTCCCTGTTGTTCTCCGGAGTTACCAGGGCTCGCCACGTGGCATATCTATGCCGACGGCTTTGCCGTAGGCATAGATGGAAATCTATGCCGACGGCAAAGCCGTAGGCATACATCTGCTGCCAGGATTAACCAGGAGACGACACGTGGCAGATCTAGACCTGCCACCAGGAGTACCACTGGTTGCCACGTGGCAGAGGTATGCCGATGGCATCTGCCACGTGGCATTGCACGATTCGTCCGCGCTTTCGACGGCGCCGTCCGTTGCCGTCAGACGAAAAACACTGCCGACGGCTATACTATGCCGACGGCTGCCGCCAGGCCGTCGGCATAGGCCCCTATGCCGACGGCTTTACTATGCCGACGGCTTTACTATGCCGACGGTCTGACAAGACTACGCTGACGACATCTACGCCGACGGGGATATGCCGACGGCTGCCGTAGGCATAGATCTATGCCGACGGCTTAGGGGCCTATGCCGACGGCCTGTGGCCGTAGGCATATACCGCGAGTCCGGTAGTGTTTATTCGAAAGAAAAACCTTCATATGTAGTACATGTGTTGCTAATTAAGAAAATTGGTTAAACGTATTTAATTATCACAGGGAATAAATCCCTTTTTATACCTCCCCATCTTATAGGCATACCGCATTAAATGTCTAAATTACAGGTAGACGATGTCTTACAAGGAAAGTAAATCCGATGGATATGTAACATTCCAAGATAATGTGTGCCATTTCAAGTGACTACGTATAGCGACTAAAAGTTGTAGTGATAATTAACCCCGTACATGCAACGAGTGTGGTCTTTTTTGAAAAGGAGTGAGTGTGGTCTTAGTTCTTAGTTCCATAGAATGTTGTATATGTGTGGTTGCGCCAGTATGACTTATACTCCCTCCATCCCAAAATAAGTGTCTTGAGCTTAGTACAAATTTGTACTAGAGTTAGTATTAAAGTTGAGACATTTATTTGAAAGAACTATACAATTCGATAGACTATATTAAATTTGAGTGAGTATTATTTAAGAAAAAAATTTGAAAGCACTATACAATTCGATAGACTATATTATACTCCCTCCACTCCTAAATATAAGACATTATGTTACGCTGGTTTGTGCAACTAACAAAATCAAACTTTACTAACAATTTTTTTTGCGAGAATAAAAACATAAGTTTACTAACCATTAACTAATAGACAGACAACCGAAGCAGCATGTTCTGCAGCCAGAGAGATTTGATATGCAGTAGCAAAGAATGTGTATTTTTGTGTCTTCCCATGTAGATGCACCATCAGTAGTCATGAACAGGCAGGAACAGCTAGACACAGGTTTTGTACACCGAAAATCAAAGTACCAATTAAACTTCTCATATTTCTGTATACAAATGAAATTCAATAAAGTTTTCAACACATGTATGTGTTTCTACACCAGCTCGCTCCCAGTAACAAATTTTAGCTGTAATTTTTTTTCCATGAATTTGTGAACGGTGCACTATTCTTGCATCCAAAAACTTCTTTTTCAGTTTGAACAGGAGCAACTTCATAAGTTCCTGGGATTCAAAAGGAACTTTAGACTAAAAATACTGCAAAGTTATGAGGAAGACCAAGCAATCTTCAGGCGTCTATACCGCATACAAAATGAGCTCAAGACAGCGAGTTAATTAGGCACCAACGCTGTCTACGCCTATCTGAAGGAGTCGAACATCGACAAACCATGTGTATGCGCGTCGACATAGTGCTCGATGAATATTACTACACTTGTATTCAAATTGAGCATCTCGAAAAGCTCCGTTTTTCACTTGTACAAGCATGTGTTGATAAACCGCCCATTCACTGCTGTAATCACAGTATCCTTCAGTTTCGAACTTGTTTAGCACTTATGCCTATAAGACAAAGAACTAGCAAAGTCAATTTGTTCCTCATAGCGTACGAATGACTTAAACGTTACCTTTTTGAGATTGTCTGATGGCATTCAATTTGATGTAGCACGTCACACTGAGACCAATTTTTCTATTCATCTTGTAATTTTTGTAAGACTGCAAAATGGATATGAGAGGAAAAGTTAATTATATTACAAACTAGACTAGATAATATCTCAATCAAATCAGACATTTAAAGCAAGCAAAGATGAGTATCACCATAACATAGAGCTCGACAACCAAAACTTTGACGATGCTTGTCGAGTTTGCTGAGCAGAGCTGACTGGCTTACTCCTTGATGAAAATGAACACACCAAAATTTATCAACATATAGGAATTCCATGCAAGATTCAAGAATGATGTTGCTGGTGCTACCGGGCAGACTAAGGGCTTAGAGATGGCATGGAAGAAAGGGCCTAATATCTCCACTTTAGGTGCCCTAACACAATCATCTCGTCATCAATAAGGTAATAGTAACCTTCACTACTGGAATCGTGTTGTACGCCGGGTACCACGGACGCTCGACAAAGGGCCAATAACCGTCGGCAAAGCCTTTGCCAAGAGTTGCATGCGGCAAAGGCCACCCCGTGTACACCTCTCAGGCAAACAGGAATTTGCCGAGAGCCATCCATCAGGCACTCGGCAAAGTGTTTGCGGAGAGCCAAACAGTGCTACTCAGCAAAATAAAGTGACTTCACGGCCGGCTGGTTCCGTCGTGTCTTTGCCGAGTGCACCTCTCGGCATAGTAGCTCTAGCAGCTCCCAGCGCATAGACCTTTGCCGAGAGCCACCGGCAAACTCGTGATTCCCGAGAGCGGCGCTCGATAAAGATTCTCTGACAATTTTGCTTCTGCCTCTTCTCCATCGTATCCCTGCTTGGAAAACAGATATACAATACACAAAGTAGTTTTTTTTTAACTCTTAGAGTTTAATAACAAACTCACATACGCATTATATAAATAGTTCACACAAGCTTCATTTGAAGTCACAAAGTAGTTCGCTGGTACAAGTGGTTACATAGTAAACAACAAAGTGGTCAATGCATGTCTACATGCGACCACGTGATAAAAGCAACACCACAATTATGACGAACTAAAAGATAATTATGAAGTTCCCCCATCCACTGAACCCGAAAAGCAGTTTCTGGCTTGCACCACTGCCTAATTCAGATTTTTCTCTTCTGGTTAAGCACATACTAATTATAATGATACTCTGCCTTCTCTCTTGTTGAACGAGTCGTGGATGCTGCCTTCGTAACGAAGAACTTGTTCATTGCATTCAGACCATGAATGTAGACTCCTGGACACCTACCTCTATACACCGCATACCATTTCATCTATAAAGAAAGAGAAAAAGATGCAGAGAAGGAATGCAAGGTTAAAATAGCACATCATACATAATCCACGAGAGCATTCATCACCCATACACCCAACAACATCGCAAGTGGCAATACAAGCCCATATCAGCAGCTACATAACTAAACCACTAAAACAATGTCAAACTATCTAGGTGGACTACACCGATGTATAGTTGGTGAAACCAGTGATCGTGGAGTCAGAGCACGTAGAGGTATACCCCATAGTGGAGGACCAAGCGTCGTCCGGAATGATGGTCCGTGGACTCATTGGCACCGGGTCGTCTCTCTCCTTACGTGGTGGGGCCTTGCTCTCCTTAGTTGGCCGATTCTCCTTTTTCGGATCCTCAAAATACTTAATTAGGATCATCTGCAGGTTCTTCTCAATGAGCGCTGCCAAGAGTTCATCGGCTCTCTTCTCCTCGACCATGGAGTCGACCGTAAAGGAAGCTGCATTGTCGGAGAAAGCCATAACCGCAAAATCGATCGGCGCTAACACCTTCCATCACACAATGAAAAATAACATAAGAGTCGATTTCTTTCCTCCAAGAACACTCTCATCTGTCGAATATGATGGACACTCTATCTGGTGGTTGTATATGGTGGACACTCTCTCATGGGTATTTCGACTTCCGGTGATGGTCGAGCTGGGCGAGCCCATCGTGCGTTATCAAGGTATAACAGGACGAACTCGCACAGATCGACCGCCATCGTTAGACATCAATTTGTCTTCCTCCATGAACAAGTCTTATCGTCAATCGGTAACATCTCTCATATGTCAAATATGGTGGACACTCTCTAGTGGTTGTATATATGGTGGGCACTCTCTCACCGCTATTTCGACTTTCGGTGATGGTCAAGTTGGGCGAGTCCATCGTGCAGGACAAAGGTATATCTTAGGACGAACTCGCCCAGATTGACCGCCATCGTCAGAATTCGATTTCCCTTCCTCCTGAAAACATCTCTCATCTGTCACCTACGCAAAACACTACAAGAAACTAATACAAGAAAAAATACTACAAAAAATACTACAAGAAACTACAACAAAAAAACTACTAAAAAAATCCATGCATCCATGCATTCAACCATCCTTCTATGCATCCATCTACGCATTCATACATCCATCTCCTGATTCATACAAAAAATTACAAAAAAAAATTACTATGAAAAATCCATGCATTAGTACATACATGCATACATGCATGCATCCATACAAAAAACCATGCACCCGTACATCCATGCATCCATACAAAAAACCATGCATCCATGCAAAAATCCATGCATGCATACATCCATGCATCCATACAAGCTTGGGGGAGGGGGGAGACGAAGCTCACTGAGGGGGGGAGGCAGCTCAGGGCAGATCTGCAATTTACTATGGTGAAACCCTACCGGTGCAATAAATGTCTCAAATATTGCACTCGGGTCCGAAAAATGCGGGGGTTGGCACGTGCCATGTGATGGCCTCCTTTGAGAGCACGAGAAGTTTCAAGGCCAACGGAGCAACATAACCAGCACTTCCTTCACAAACCTGACACGTTCCTTGTTGGTACCCAGAGACTAACTCAGAGATGATGCGGTTTACAAGCGTTCTGTTGGGGATATAACGCCATGGCCATATCAGGTCGGCTCATCAAAGTGGCGACCGATGAGCAAGACTCAAGATGGCCCATGACGTTCAAGATCTCAAGACCTGCAGGGTGGTTCATAGAGTGGGCCGACTCGGGGCCCTGTACTTGAAGACGGCGGCTCATGGCCCAGAAGTATAAGTCGCCGCCTGAAATTTTCTTACTTGGGGAACAAGACAAGTGGGAAACATACTAGGTCATGGATCATAGTACGACGCAGACTCTATTGTAAGCCCAGGGCCTTCACCTATATATAAAGGGGAGCCCTTGGGCGGAAAGCCTAAGTTACAAGCTCTCCTGTACTAGGTTATCCAAGTCGCACCCTTGTAATCGAGATCAACATCATCATTCATCAATACCAATCAAGCAGGAAGTAGGCTATTACCTTCGTCGAGGGGGGCCGAACCTTGGTAAACCCTTGTCTTTCGATTCCGATCAACCCTGTTTAAGCTACTACCTCATGGCGATGGCCTCACGACTAAGAGCATCTCTAGCAGACACTGCAAAATCCCGACCCACATAAGTTTTTTGCAGTTCGCGAAAAAGGGTATATACAGGCCGGCGCGGACGAGGACAGACTCAGACCCCGTATAATCAACCCGTAAAAAAGAATATTCTCCGAATATACCGAACAGACTCAGAGCTAGCTCTTTTTTTTAGTCGTCCTCTTCCTCGCGTCAATCCGGCGAACAGGCTGACGAGGGAAAACAAAAGGCAAGCGCGGCGCGGGTGGAGGCCAGGGCGGCTGGGGCGAGCACGGCACGTGCGGAGGCCAGCGTTGCCAGGGCGGCACGAGCCGCGACGGGATCCAACGTCCAGCGCATCGAGCTAGCTAGCTAGCTCTTCGAATCTGTTGAGTAACGTGATTGTATAGGAAAGCTAGGATAGCGTAGGATATTATTCTACCTTGCCATGTACTCCAAGATGATCATGTACTCCTATATATATGCCCACGAGGCTCAAGCAATACAACAAGAACTATTCCATCAAATCCCTCTCTCCCTTCTAACATGGTATCAGTTTCCGGGTTCTAAACCCTAGCCGTCGCCACTTCCGCACCCGCGCGCCACCCCTGGGGCGGTCCGTCTCCATGACCGCCGCCGGGGGCCGCTCCGCCCGTACCTAGGGTTCGTCCGCCAGCCGTGTTGGCCGGATTCCCTAGAGAATCTTTTTCCCGATCCTTTGATCCGGGTTTTTCTCTCTCTCGCCGGTCGCTTTGATCGGCGTTTACTTGTTGGTTTTCCGATTCACTGGATCGGATTGCGTCGCCCACCGCCGCCGTCGACACCTGGCGCCTCTACTCCGACATCGGCGTGACTAGCCGGCTACTTCACCGACCCGGCGGCCTCGCGTGACAGGCAGCCCTCAAGGCCGTCGTCCGCGCGCCGGCCCGCCCGTCGCCCTGCGTTGGTCGTCACCGCCCTACTCCGACCGGGACTCCTGAATCACCCGACCCGGCGGCCTCGCGCCATGCGGCGGCCAATCATAGCCGCCCTGTTACCCGCCGTCGACGGCCTCATCCAGGACTCCGCCGCCACCACGCCTCCATCGAGCGGCGTCCCCGTCCTCACGCGTGATCGGCTTGATCACCCGCTTGTCGCCGCGATCCGCCTCATCTACGCCGCGCGACCAACCTGGCCCGTTGGTGACGTGCGCCTCCGCAGGTCCCGTGAAGATCGTCTTGAGTACCGCGCGCCTCTCCACCGATCGAGCATCGGGCTGCCGCTGCGTCGCCCCATCAGGCCGCAGCGCCACCGCCCCGTGGTTCTCCTCGCAGCTGCATCGACTCGTGCGTCGCCACTGCGTCGCCCCTTCGGGCCGTAGTGCCGCAATACGCGGTCCCCGCCGCCGCCTCGAGGCCATCCCCGCGGATGCACCGACTCGCGAACCGCCGTTGCGTCGCCCCTTCAGGCCGCAGCGTCGCGGCCTGCGGTCCCTGCCACCGCCCGAGGCCTTCCTGCCGTCGCCCCGACCCACATGTCGCCGCTGCATCGCCCCTTCGGTCCGTAGCGCGGCGGCCCGCGGTCCACTCCGCCGTCACCGCGTGTCGACCTCCCGTTGTATGCGCCGCGCCGTCTCCCTTGGCGCGGGAATGCCACCGTCCGCGCCGGTCTTCATCATGCTGTCAGGGTTATTTGCCTACTTCGAGCACCACCGCCGCACTTTTAACCTAGCCGCCGCCGCCGCCGTCAGGCCGCCGCCGCCGCTCTTCTTTGGCCGCCGCCGCCGCTACCTCTGTAGCCGCCGCAGCCGCCCGTCCATCCCCTTCATCTTCATCCAACACCAGCCCGTCGCCAGCGTCGCTATCATCTACCCCGACCGCTTCATCTACTCCGACAACCGCGGGCGACATTGGCCCCGAGCCGATTGGCGCCGCAACCATCGTCGAGTCCTTCTCTGCTGGCCTCTCAAACTTCTTCGACATGGCATACAGCTCGTGCAGGTCCCAGTCTACGCATGCCCGGTGCTGGCAACACCACCGCGTGCCTTCGTCCACGACGTGTCCCCGGGCCTGGCAAGCCTGGTGCGGCGCTTTGTCAACTTCGTCTTCGTCCGTCTACACATGCCCGGTGCTGGCAACACCGACGCATGCCTTCGTCTACGATGTGTTCCCGGGGTTGGCAACCCCGGCGCGACGCGTCGTCAACATCATCTCCTTCCTGGCGCACCACTACTTCGACACCACTGCGCCCACGACTAACTCGGCGCCTCCTTGCGCCCGCGGCTCCACGGTGACTTCCTCGACACCGGCCACCCTGACTCGACATCGACCACGGCATTCTTTGCACGGCTACCTCGACCACGGCTCCACTACCCACGCTCTCGGCTACATAGACAAACGGCACAAAGGGCTACCGCCTGCTTGAGCAACCTCGTTGGTTGCCACTCCAGCCATGACTCCGTGATGCGTCGACCGTTACGACTATGGGGGGTGTCCGTCGGCTTGCCTTCGGATTCTTCTCCAGTCTCACCGTCTGCGTCGCTACCATTGTGATTGCGGGGGGATGTTGAGTAACGTGATTGTATAGGAAAGCTAGGATAGCGGAGGATATTATTCTACCTTGCCTTGTACTCCAAGATGATCATGTACTCCTTATGCCCACGAGGCTCAAGCAATACAACAAGAACTATTCTACCAAATCTCTCTCTCCCTTCTAACAGAATCCATTGAGCTGCTAGCTAGCTAGCTAGCTCCGTTCGAATGGATTGAGCTGCTAGCTAGCTAGCTTCGTTCGAATGGATTGAGCTAGCTAGCTAGCTCCGTTCGAGGGCCGTGGAGCTACATGCGAGCGTGGCGGCCGGGACGGAGGGCCGGCCGGCTATCGGACGGCCGACAGGGGAGCGCGGTGGCCGGGGTGGACGGGCGCCGTGGCCGGCCGGCGGCCGGGAGGCGGACGGGCGCGGCAGCCGGGTGAGCTTCATGGCATTGGCGGGAGCAAAGATTCCTCAACCGCCAACATTGACCGGTATGCAGGGCCCTGTTAAAATTGCCCTCAAAACTGTATATATGAGGGTTTCGCGTTCGCGTTTGCAGGGCCCCTTAAAAAAATTTAAGGGTCGAACAATTTTGCCGGTTTGTTCGGGCTCGTTTTTCTGACTGGAACTACAAAAAACAGTTATTTTGCGGGTTTGACCATTTATACGGGGTCTGCTAGAGATGCTCTAAGTCCTTTCACGAGGACATCTGCCGTGACAAAATCACGACACGTCATGAGTGGAGGCTTATTTGAAATGTGCCCAAAATTTTACCACGCCCTGCATGGGCCGTGTCATGACACCGTGCCAGATCCCAAGCAATTCCACCATCGTACGACTTTCTGAGGATTTTAACGGCTACATCAGGCATGCCACCGAGGTAATTTTGCACCAAGGCAACAGAGCATGCCCCTCCCTCATCAGCACGTGGCCTACGCATGTCGCAAATACATCATGTAGGATTTTCCATGCCGCTTCTGGGCATGATTTCATGTGCTGCCTTTGCAGATCTGCAACTTCTGGTGGTGAAACCCTAACGGTGCAATAAATGTCTCAAATATGGCACACGGGTCCAGAAAATGTGGGGGCCTGGCACTTGTCATGTGATGGCCTCCTTTGAGAGCACGAGAAGTTTCGAGGCCAACGGAGCAACATGACTAGCACTTCCTTCACAAACCGGACACGTTCCCTCTCGGTACCCACAGACTAGCTCGAGGATGGTGCCGTTTACACGCTGCCTGAGTGGAGGATTATTCAAAATGCGCCCAAAATTTTAACACACCCTACACGGGTCATGCCATGACATCGTGCCAGATCCTAAGCAATTCCACCATCGTACGATTTTCCGAGGATTTTAACGGTTGCATCAGACATGCCACAGAGGTAATTTGGTACCCTGGTTGCATGGCATGCCCCTCCCTCATTAGAACGTGGCCTACACATGTCTCAAAGACATCACGCAGGATCTTCCATGCTGCTTCTGGGCATGATTTCATGTGTCGCCTTGCAGATCTGCAATTTCTGACGGTAAAACCCTAGCGGTGCAATAAATGTCTCAAATATTGCATGCGGGTCCAAGAAATGCAGGGACCAGGCACGTTTCGAGGCCAAGAAAGCAACAGGACCAACACTTCCTTCATAAATCGGACACGTTCCCTCTCAGTACCCAGAGACTAGCTCGGAGATGGTGTGGTTTACAAGCGGCCTGACTGGAGGAGGCTTAGTTGAAACGCGCCCAAACTTTTACCACACCCTGCATTGGCCATGTCCTGACACCATGCCAGATCCGTGCAATTCCTTCACAAACCGGACACATTCCCTCTCGATAGCTCTCATACACACGAAAAAGTCAAACAAACAATTAACCGAATGGTCGTGGTTAAGCGAGGTGGGACTCAACTCAGCTCCCACTAATATATAGATCGATGAAAAGGAGGATAATAAAAATTCCAGTAAATATTGCTTTGTCGAGAGCCATTCAGCGGGCGCTCGGTAGAGCAGGGAGACCATCAGAGCAATGTCAACCACCGCCGGTCATGCCACGTGGCAACCGTTTGTCGAGTGCCGCCGACTGGCTCTCGGCATATGTGAGGATTTGCCGAGTGTCGGCCTTTTGCCGAGTGTGCTTTACCGCTTCTTATCGGCATACGTGGGGGTTTGACGTGCTGTCGCTTTTGCCGAGAGTTGCTCTCGGCATACACATGTTTGCCGAGTGCCCGTGGTTTGGCTCTCGGCGAAGACCCATACTTCCGGCATACACGAAAATTCCAGTAGTGCTTACAAGGTGAGTGTCAGAGAAGCTTATAACAGATGTGCTTATTTCCTACGTATCCTATCTATAAGCCGGTTTAAACATGTATATCTGCTGTAATTAGTTCCAAGTGTCAACGGGTTAGTGATTTGTTAGGGCTCCTGTACGTGTGTATATATATATAC
The DNA here is from genome assembly GCF_018294505.1 of Triticum aestivum. NCBI lineage: Eukaryota > Viridiplantae > Streptophyta > Magnoliopsida > Poales > Poaceae > Triticum > Triticum aestivum. The sequence goes on from NC_057807.1 coordinate 703,632,357, forward strand.
ACCACCTCAAGGAATACAAATCGTGAGAATTCTCCATAGCCCAACACTTTGTCCACCTACATACAATTTTACTTCGATTGACACTGTTTGTGCACTCCACAGTTTTGAGATGAGGCTCTCGACACTGCGACATATCTTCTCAACCGATGCCCATACAAACCACAACAACACCAAACTCCACATGGAATCTTGTCCGGTTCCCCTCCTACATACGGTCATCTTCAATTTTTTGTCTTCCTTTGCTATCCTAACAATTCATGCACCATCACACACAAGCTCGCTCCTTTCTCAAAAGGTAGTGTATTCGTGGACTACCTCGTCGATTACCATGGAAATCGATGTTACGACCCCTTAACACTTTGAGTGCCTATCTCATACCACCTCTATTTCGATGATGTTTGTATTCCTTTCAGGGACCCCGGCTCTCCATCTTACGCCGATCGCGTCACCGAGCTACCAACAGAGGTCATAACGGTTCAAGTGTCGACCCCGTGCTACCGTGCCCCGGCGCCACCTATATCAGCCTCCCAGACTGAACACCGTCCTCCCCTTCCCCGGCATTGGTTCCTTCCTTCGGGTCCCCAGCTGCCTCTTTTGCGAGGCCCCAATCTCATGCCACGGCAAAAATTCGGCTGCCCACGACAGCCTATACAGCTGTCATGGCAGCCGAAAATTCAGTCGGTTTGACTACCATGATACTAGATTCTCCAATCAGTTCGTCTGCCATGGCAGCCGATTCATCCCGCCTGGGCAGCTGTTTCCTAGTACAAACACGCCTCCACTCCAGACAGTCATAGTGTGTTGCCGGTAAGCTTCCACTCCGACCAACTGGCTTTTCGACCTCTGAGCATGCTCCTGGTGCACCATGGCCTCACCATGCTCGATTAATGTTGAACATCGCATGCCATGCTGACTCGATCTCAACAGGCCATCTTCCGGATCATTATGCACTACTTGGACGCCCACGACGCCCACCTCGGTGATGCCGCCACCCCATCGCCATTGCCCATGTCTATTCGTGCCGCCCTCCAAGATCCTGTTTGGTTTGCAGCCATGGAACAGGCGTTTAATGCCCTAACGGACAATGGTATATGGGCACTTGTTCCATGCTCACACAATGTTAATGTGGTCACCGACAAATAGGTGTTCCGTCACAAACTTAATCCAGCTGACAGCACCATTGATCGCTACAGGGCACACTGGGTTGTGCACGGCTTCACACGGCGTCCTGGAATCGTCTTCCGCGAGACTTTTAGTCCGGTTGTTTGAGAAGCGAATATCCAGATTGTGCCTCATCTGAGTGCATCACGGGCTTGGCCGGTCCACTAGCTCAACATTGCTAATGCCTTCCTCAAGGGTGTCCTCTCCAAGTGCATGTACTCCCAACATCCCATAGCCTTATGGGCGCCACACATCTAGACCATGTCTACCTGCTGTCTAAATCACTTCATGTCCTGCGTCAGACACTGGGAGCTTGATACTCTTGCATTGGAGATTTTTTTCATTGAGTTAGCTTCATCTCCACTTGCCCACACATGTTTCTCTTTGTACTGCACAAGGGTTCAAACATCGCCTTTTTTCTCTTGTACGTTGACGACATTATTCTGACTGCATCATCCTCATTGTTTCTTCAAAGGATCATCGATCGGTTGCAATGCGAGTTCAAGCTCAAGGATCTTGGGCCTCTCCATTTATTTATTAGTGTCTTCACGCAGAACACCAAGACCGTCTTCTTATTGTTGCAAGAGCGCTATGTCAAAGATCTCCTTGACATTGCAGCTATGTTTGATTGCAAACCAACCTCCACACTAGTCGACACAAGGCCCAAGGCATCTTCTATAGCAAAATCACTGGGACACTCCAGTAACTTATTACCTTGACACGGCCATGTTGGGAAACATAGTAAAAAACAAATATTTCATCCTACGATCAAACCAGGAACACTGTGAAAATGTATTAGCGGTTTAGATCGTCACAACCTCCGAGTTGCAGTAGAAGAAGAGTTGGTGTAGGTTGTAATTGAAGTCCCTCGAACTATCCATGATTATCCCTCAAACCGTGCACGACGAAACCTCAAACAGAAGACAACGCTTCGCCATCCAGAGCTAATCATCGCCCGAGAATTAGAGGGAGGTGATTAGAACCATACCGGGCTTCTATTTATGAGGACTAGAGAGTATTAGATCTAACTCTAATTGGATCGACTAGAAATAGAACTAGAGAACTAGAGAACTAGAACCCTGAAGCCCGTCCGGTAACCCCGAAACGCTTCATGTTCCTCTCGAAATTATTTGTAATATTAATAAAACTATTTAATAAATATTTTATCATAACTCTTGCTCCACTAACACTCAACAGGTCATGATTCCCTTAAACTTGTGACCCTATAGGTTCGGTAAAACATAGACATGAACAAAAACTCCTTCGTTTAATGACTGATAGTGTAACCGTGGACATCCATCTATCCCTATGAATACACAAATAACATTCAAGTGAACCTCTGGTTATCATGTGCTATTACCTTTGCTTCACGATACTTTACAAAATCCGAGGTGAGATGTATCAGTATTTGCCTGAGTCATTCTTATGCTCACTGTACCGGTCTCCTCGTTACCAGTTTTGTTCTTCTTTCTTGTTAACATGTTCCGGCATCCTTGTGACCTAGCCACCTAGTCACCTGTATCTGACTAGACGATGATGGATGCATCACACCGAGAGGGTCTAAGAACATCTATGAATCGCCGTAGGAGCAAATCCCACTTTTGAGCTATCTAGTCCCTTATCAAACTTCCCGATGAAGCTGAAAGTTATCGTTATGATCACTGTGTTACATATGATGTGTGAGCAACACCAAAGTCCATCGTATGGTAGGAAGTGACTACGATACTCTCATGGTCTAAGGAACTAAAGCATATGTCAACTCTCCATGTTATAACGATTGACTTGTGACGATAGCATCTTAAAGTATAAGAAATAAGTTTGGGTCAATTTAATATTATCGTTCTTCCCACATTATATTCTCAACAAAGTTGTTTTGAGACTATCCTTACACTTAATGATATCTTAAGATCTGAAAAATATGATCACAAACAACACTTGAGCTAGTCCTATAGGTAAGATTGGGAATCAAGTTTTACCATTTATCATTTCACACGTGCTTATGCGTTTTCCACTAAATAGCATATTCCAGGTAGTTACGACATATAATATAAACTCTTAATTTTAAATGTGGGAAAAATAATACAATACTATTGCTTCTAGGGCATATTCCCAACAAACTCCCACTTGCACTAGACTCAATAGTCTAGTTAGCATATTATCTTGTACACCAATGTCAATCTGGTGTTTGTCCATGCTTTGCTTGTGGTATAGCCTTCATCCTACCATATCTTGACAAGTTCATATCTATGTGTATCATTTTCATTTCTATGCACCTATCATACTTTCACAAGAATTCATAATTTGTGTGAAACAGGCTTTGTATATATTGAATCACTGGTATGACCGTCAATTCCTTGGACTGAGCCATGGAACCACTATTTTAGAGTAGCATTCCGTTGAAACAAACTATCTAGAAAACATACCAAGTTCATAAATGGATGTTTGATTCATCACCCTCCATTGTTGATTCTAAAGCGACTACACGCTCAGTCTTTGTTATAGATTTCACCACAGTTACTTTATTGGACCAATTCCAACTTACTATACTACCAATTATTGTATAATACAAATTATTTAATTAAAATAAAAAAATCGCTTGGAGCACCCATGAATATTGTATCGATATACTACTTACAGAGGTCATGTATTTATTTAACTCCTTACAACAATCTCTTCATTTTCTCTGTATGCCAGAAACATGTTGTCTTTGCATTTAATGACACTTTCACTATTGTCCTATGATCAACAGTTTAATCACTTTGGTAATTTAACTCACAACTTAATTGGACTACTAGACATATTTGGTTGTCTACATACCATGGTATAAAATTAACATAAATGTTATTAAAAATCTCAGTTATGTTTATCAGTAATTGATGATACTCATTCTTGCATAAAATTCCTTCCAAGTGATTTCGACAAGAAACTCTTCATGACATTTTCAGACTAAACTTATTTTAGTATCTTGTCAATGTATTTTGGCTAAGACCAATTAGGCACTATGATCTCCATATATTATTATGCCCAATACCAAGGGTATATTACTTAAGTACTACACTAAAAACCTATTTTAATGCAGTTCTTATTTCGTGTCTAGAATATTATGTCCAATCAACAATGCACACATAGTTGTTTAGAAATATTAGTATGCTCCCATGAAATCATACTATTTGACCATTTCATCAAAACAAAGATTCCATCTCAAATATGCTCGCTTCAGTCCATTATAGGATCTCTGAAAGTTTGCACACTTACTAGCATCCTATGGATGAGCAAATTACATCAGGGTGTATCATATATACAACCTTGGTTCCATTTCCATTTCATGGGAATCCTTTTGACATCCATCTATTTGTAAACTATTTGTAACAAGTCAAGCTTTTTAAAACATTTTTATCTTTGCCAGTTTGTAGATCCATTACCATATGTTGGACTCTAAGTCTTTTGCAGGGTTTATCAAGTTCTAAACTTGAATTATGTAAATGGATACTATCTCGGATTACTTTGGCTTATAGGAAATTCCCGGAGTCAGGGCCCATCAACGCTTCTTTGTGTATTTTAGACTCATTGTTTGTTTCAACGTATATAGTTTATTTACATCTATGATCTCACCATGTCATACATAGTTTAATTACATCTACTCAAAAAAAATCAACTCTTAGTACTATTCTTGGAAGTGAAAGCTATAAAACTCTTTTCACAGCTCATCAGGCATTCGCTAAACTTGTAACTCAACTATTTCTTTCTGCAATCCAATTGTAGAAAAACAATTTTTATTACAATAAATTCTACTCCATTATGAAAACCTTCAGAAACATTTCAAAGGATCCAGATTCATGACTCATTGAGTGAATATAAATATATAGTTGAGTCATCTTTGAAGATATATAAATACACTGCTTGCAACAACATTTATACACACATCAATGTGTGTGCTTCAATTATTTTGTTGCTCGTTGTTTATGGCCTGTGAATGGTATTTTAGCTTCTTCACCATTTGGGTGAACGTTGCAAGTGTCAAATGATTCATAATCATATGACAGGGGACATCAAAATCCATTACTATGGAATTTCTCCATGTGGGTTTCTTCAATGTGACTAAATGCAATGTCACAAATATGTGGTATTCTTTTAGTCTTGCGACATGTAGCATCAGTGTTATGGATGTTTGAATTTTGTCACTAATATTCATAACATGCATTCTATTCATAATAGAAGTATGGCCTTTTAGTTATTCATAACAACGAACAATTTTTTATGAACAACCCCTTTTTAATAAGCATTATGCAATAAAGTAGAGAATACAAAACTCAAAAATGAATTATGAAAATAAACATAGAGGTAATACACTGATGGGAAGGACTGCAACTTTCACAAAGTTTACATCATATATTTTAACCTCATAATTTGTTGGTCATTTAGGCCATAGTAGTTCTTCCATCGATTCACAACATCATGCAACCGAGTCAGTATCCTTATGATCAACTTTTGACCACAATCCCAAAAACTTTAGTGATCAAAAAATCACAATTCCCAAGAAATACATTTACTTGACCAATTTTCTCCACATCTTATAACTTGTATGATATGCATACCCAAGATGGACATTCTATTCTTCTTTGTTTGTGCCTTTTTATTTATTATATTTTTACTTCAAATATTTCTCCTACTCACAGAAGAAGTACCCAACTTTAAGAGTGGTGTGAGCCTCGAACCTCCTTGGTCTATTACATCCTTTGGATTTGTCCTTTCTCTTTAAGTTCTCATCATCAACTCATGACTGGGTTTCTTCTGGATCCTAAATATTTTAGTGTTAAACATAGTTGAGCATTGCACTAGAACATGCAAGCAAACACTTGTTTATATATCACATATCTTTTAGCCTTTGTTTGTTTCTGAAAACAACTTTCAGATCCAACAATATCACATTACTATCCCAAACATTTTGAAGTTCGGGTTCCTTTGAAGCAAGAAGACTTTGGTAGGATTCTAGCATTTTGGATCCAAGGACATGAGTCTCGTCATCTATAACATTAGCAGGAGAGTATTGTAAGCATGCAATAGAAAAAAAATCTTTCATTGTACTCTAGAGTATGATCCTGTCATTACTTTATTTCCAATTGTAAGGATTCAACCAGATAAAAACAACTAATCAATTTCAACATAAAAGATGGATCCAAACTAGACTTAGACATTGTTCATAATTAAGGTGCACCAGTGTTTAAACAAATTTTAATATAAAGTGCGCTCCCACTCAAATCAATATCTCTGATAATTGAAATTGAGTGATTCAAGATCCTAATATTATTCACAGCCATTGATGTGGACATCACTGATGACGTGAACTTCTACCGGTAGACAAACTTGCCGATCATATCTTCATATGACTCTTGTTCATCTTTCGATGCTTCGTCCTCCGAGCTTTGAACGATTCTGCTAGAACTTCAAGACAACCGAGTGTTTTCACTTGAGGTCTGACCTTCTCCCACCTTACATCTCACCATCCGTTTGTACTCACGTGTACATGACGTACCTCAAAAAGCCAAGTGTTGTAGACGGTTGCTATACTAGGTAGAGCACTAACAACTTGGTATTCTATGTGAGAGATCACCCTAATAAAAACGACTACTTCACAATCAAAAGGGTGCAATCAAAAAGGGATAACCATCTCGAGCAGTTCAGAATAGCATGATCTAGTATAGCCCTTGGCGTCGGGAAGTCTTCATGGTCTTCTTGAATCTTCAGTCGAAACATCGTCATGGAAGTAGAAAAGTTGTTGTCGTGGCAGCCGTTTCAAAAACATTGCCATGGTAGAAATTTCAGAAATTGTTGTTGTGTTAACCGTTTCTAAAACGTTGTCATGTCACCAATTTTAGGAAGTCGGATAGTGCTCAGGCTGTCAACCCGGCTTCCTTCTAGCTATTGCAACATATTGCACCTGGACCAGATCACCAGATTGCATGGGATACATAAATTCTAGTTTTAACATTGATCCACATACACGCATCACATTACAATGATGTTTGATAATGAAAAGTAGTAGCTATAAAGAA
>NC_057807.1:703639927-703642584 GCF_018294505.1 Triticum aestivum
TGTTTAGAAGTGAAAGAGTTTCGGACCATGTTCAACATGTAGAGTGTTAGTACAAGCCGCACATACTGCATGGTTTACTAGTGGATGGAACAAACAGGGACCAACCGGCGGCTTGCTCTGGAATCGAGATTTGGCCTCTCGAAAAGCCCATTGAACTACCTCTCCCAGCATGGGTATGGTGGTTGGACTCAGACCCGGCCAAATCTTCAGCCTCTCATCCGGGGTTGCCTCCGTCAGGATGCACACCCTGACCGCAAGGTCATTGAACCGCCTCGCTGCTATCTTCTCCATTGCTCAGAGAGAACACTAGGCCATTGGAACACTTCTGAGCAAAGCTAACATTGCCTCCCTGAGGTGCTCAGCCCGATACTTGTCCCACGTCCATAGATAGTGCTTCTCCATGTCTGCCACATATACGCCCTCCAACAATTATTCTTGCGGACTCATATGTTATTTTTAGCACACAATAACATTCAAAATATACACATAAAGAAAAGATCACAAGGTAAATATATAAACATATGACACACATACATATAAGTAGAGATCAGAAGGTAACAAGCATTGTGTCATGACATAATCCAGTGTTTGATGTTTTTCCAGAAAGCGTATATATATCCCTCCTTTCGCCATAATATCCGTCGTCATTTTGATGTTTAATTGCAAAGTCTCGTTCTTCTTGACTCTCTGCTCCGCTGTAGAATATCCCCTCAACCCTCACTACATTGTGATTGATGATATTTGTGAGCACCCTCTGAAGGTGCTCAAGCTCTGTCCAAAAGTGAGCTAGCTTAACTTCCTTCTCATTCTCTTCGGACCATTTCTGCAACATTGAACCATGTCTCAAAAGTGGTCTTGTGCGCACATAGTCATCCATGATGACCATGCATGGTCGCCAGACATGTGCATGGTTCCGTCTTTCTGTTGTCACCGGTGGCAGAAGCTAGCATGAAATTTGAAGTGCGGATACAACATGTTCTTATGGTCGGACTTATAACACATCAAAAGAGCAGCATTCAAAACTGTTTTCAAAGCTGTCCATGGCTTCTTTGGGTCTCTCCCGGAATAAAAGAAATAAGCGTGGCCATCCCAGGCGATTAGTGCGATGACTATCAATGCTACGCAAAATAATTCAACAATGTAACATGAATGAGACTGACGGCAAAGTAGGCATGTGTATATGTGCAATCATAAAGGAATGAACTTATGTTTCGATGTAAGGCACGATAAAGTTGTGCTTGTGCCAAGGACTATGAAGGATTGTCTTGTGAAGATAATTTGCGATAAGACACTGAACTTTATAAGAATCAACATTGCCACAATGCATGATATACGCATCAAGGAAGACAACTTCTTTATTCTGGAGAAATGGATTTGTAGCGTGCCATAGCGACCAAAGCCTCATTAAAGATGGATTGACTATGTCGATGTAGAAAATATTGTCGTTGACCACATTATCAAATGTGAGATATATTTTATCATAAGGAAACATGTTGAAAAATTCAAGGCCGTAACATTGATGGTGCAATACATCTCACCCTTTCCTAACCTTGCTACTATGTCTTTGTGTAGAAGCTGAATTTCAATGCTTAGTGCACTCAACTTGTGTTGTGGTAACATTGGTTCCCCAGGCATAAATATTGGCCATACGCGCGAACTAGTAGGAACATTCAACACATTTTCTTCTAGCGCCTTACTGGCGGTAGGTTCGTTAGCCGATTTCTTCTTTCTCTTTCTGCCCTTTTTATGACTCTGAACTAAGGGGGCCATAGATGATGGTTCTCTGGGATCCATTTGTTGTGTTTGCTAAAATTGAATGTGGCAATTATGAGTCATAAAGCTTAACAAGATAGTGCTAGGACTTTGACATGGCCTTTGCTAACAAGAGGACACAGCTAGTGCTAGAAATTTGGCGAACCGGAAATGAATCAACGTTTCGTGAAAACATTAGCACTGATGTCATAACCTCCAACTATAATCCAAAGATACTACATCAGATCTAATACACACTACTCAAATTTAATCCATGCTATATCGATCAAATATGTACTTCTATTTACCCTAAATACAAATAAGACTAAGAAACATTGACATGTATTTCTAAACCACTATTATTTACCCTAAACACAAATCTTCCCATGCATAACGAAGAGGTAGGGAGCTTGGCGCTTGAAGGCGGAGCGAGGTCTCCGATGTTGGCGGAGGAGGGGCACATGGCCGCAAGGCTATCCACCGAGGTGGAGCTCACGTGGTGATGGTGGCGGTGGTAGCGGCGATTAGATGCCTCCTCTAGTGTTGGAGGACGAGGCCATGCCCGCGTTAGCGCGAGGAGGGGTGCGGCGGTGAGGAGCAGCGGCGGCAACGAGGAGGGACGGTGACGAGAGGCGCGACGGTAACAAGGGCGAGATTTGAGGGGAGAAGAGACGGCGGGGGAATGGCAAGGTTTGAGGGCGAATCGGATTTTGGGCGAAAATTGAACTATCAGCGTCGTGGGTGTACGAGTGACGGGCGCAGGACAACACCCGCCACCCAAAAGGCGAGAAGCTGTGGCGGGTAGTACGAAGAACCCGGCACTGCAAAGATGACCTCCTGTTTGGAGGTTACCAAAATTTAGATATGGCGGGCAAAAGATTTGCCCGCCACTATTTGGTTTCATC